>NW_027189132.1:1297428-1398789 GCF_040958095.1 Procambarus clarkii
GAGAGAGAGAGAGAGAGAGAGAGAGAGATTGTCAGGTACAGTTTAATGCTGATAAATGCAAAGTTCTGAGGCTAGGTAATGATGAGTTACAAGATACGAGCTAGATGGTGTTGAGATTGCGAAAGGGATCTGGGAGTTATGATTAGTAAGAATTTAAAACAATAGGATCAATGCATGAATGTTCGTAATAAGGCAAATTGGACACTGGGATTTATTTATCGAAGCTTTAGTAACAAGAGACCTGATGTGGTTCTTCAGCTATATCTCGCTCTGGTTAGGCCCAATTTAGATTATTCAGTTCAGTTTTGGTCGCTGTCCTATAGAATGGATATAAATTCACTTGAACGTGTCCAGTGTAGGATGACTAAGTTAAAACCCTAAATTAGAAATCTTTCATATGAAGAAAGATTAACAAAGCTTAAATTGCATTAACTGGAAAGGCGTGGTTATAAATAGAAGCTGTCTCGTATGGGCCAATAGGCCTTCTGCAGTTACCTTTGTTCTTATATTAATAAGATACAAGCTAGATGGTGATGAGATTGCTGAAGGGATCTGAGAGATTTGATTAGTAACAGTTTAAAACCTAAGGATCAATGCACGAATGTTCGTAATAAGGCAAATAGGACACTGTGATTTATTAATCGAAGCGTTAGTAAAAGGACATCTGGTGTGGTTCTTCAGGTATATCTTGCTCTAGTTAGGCCCCATTTAGATTATGCAGGTCAGTTTTGGTCTCCGTACCATAGAATGGATATAAATTCTCTTGAACGTGTCAAGCTTAGGATGACAAAGTTAATTCCCCAAATTAGAAATCTTTCATATGAATAAAGATTAACAAAGCTTAAACTGCATTCACGGGAAAGGCGAAGAGTTAGGGGGTGACATGATTAAGGTTTACAAGTGGATGAATGGATATAATACAGGGGATATTAATGGAGTATTAAAAGTATCAACACACGAAAGAATGCGAAACAATTGGATAAGTTTAGATTTAGGAAAGACTTGGGTAAATACTGGTTCGGTAACAGGGTTGTTGATTTGTGGAACCAATTACCATGAAACGCAGTGGAGGTGGGGTTCCTCGACTGTTTCAAGCATGGGTTGGACATGTATATGAGAGGGATTGGGTTGTTATAAATAGGAGGTGCCTCGTATGGGCCAATAGGCCTTCTGCAGTTACCTTCGTTCTTATGTTCTTATGTGTTATGCAGTAATTTGCTCAACAAATCAACAACCGAACCAGTATTTATCAAGGTCTTTCCTAAATCTAAACATGTCCAATTTATAACCTTTTTTCGAGTTCTATTTTGTTTTGATTCCTTTAATACCCTATTATTATCCCCCTTTTGTTATTCCCATTCGTCAACTTGTACACCTCTAATATGTCACCACTAGTTTTTCACCTTATGTTAGTATTCTTTGCTTTCCTTATTCAGAGCAGACCTTTAGCGAAACATATAAAAGGCTGTATTAGTATGACAAGAAGTAAAAATTTCCAGTTAAATACATGAACTCAAAACAAAAATCGATGTAATGGAAATATATTGCATGAGCAGCAAAGATTTAGAGCAGACAGAGGTAAATACCGATCACAAATTTCTATCTCTCTACATTAAAAAATTCGAAGGCACATTATACAAACAATTCTTTTAAATCTTTATTAAAAAATCATATTCCATCAGACATACAATTTTTACATTTAAAATTGTATATAGGGAGTTTAGCTTTTAAATTTCAAAATAATTTCCCTAAATTAAGATAACTGTTCGTGGAGTTTTGGTCGTTGGGTTTGATCAATCTTGGCTTTTTGCATGAATCCTCGGGATTGTTACCGTCATCTTTTCTAGCTCGCTTTTTGGGCTGCAAATATTCGGTGCGGTTTTGCTCAAAATTTTGTATCGTCATATCAAATGAAGTGCAGGGAGTTTGCTTATTACTTTTGATGGAATCATTCAAAGTAATGATCTTCTTATCGAGGCTTGTGACCAGCGTATCATTTCTTTTTTTCATTGGTACATCTGTAGACTGATTTTGTTTATCGCTTGTTTTTGCCTTATTGTCGATTACGACCTTTTCCTCCTTCTGTTGGAAATTTGCTTGCGAGCCTAGAGTCTTCTTTATCGGAGCACATACTCTTTTTGGCCTAGTTGGTTTGCGAATACAACATTCGTATATAATTTCTGCCATTGCTCTGTATATTGGACCTGTTGCGTTACAGGAAAATCTATTATTTTTCTTAATATCGGTTAGAATTCACAGACTAATGAGTAAAGTTTTTCCAAGATATGTTTTGGCAAAATATTGAAAAACACGTAAATTATGCGTCCACAAACGTATTTTCTGGTCTGTGCTAAGAACTAGACTGAATTATTCAAGGAGCGGGATCCTTTTATATATACCCCAAGAGTTGTGTAAGTGAGGTGATTGACCTGAGCCTGAGTACATATAGGAATAACAATAGTGATATTAAATATATTTACGGGCTCACCAAAGTCCATGCTACATGGACACTTCGTTCTGAGTAGCTAAATCTGAAACAACAACAACAGTGTTTTTATTATTTATTTTATAAGAGAGAGAGAGAGAGAGAGAGAGAGAGAGAGAGAGAGAGAGAGAGAGAGAGAGAGAGAGAGAGAGAGAGAGAGAGAGAGAGAGAGAGAGAGAGAGAGAGAGAGAGAGAGAGAGAGAGAGAGAGAGAGAGAGAGAGAGAGAGAGAGAGAGAGAGAGAGAGAGAGAGAGAGAGAGAGAGAGAGAGAGAGAGAGAGAGAGAGAGAGAGAGAGAGAGAGAGAGAGAGAGAGAGAGAGAGAGAGAGAGAGAGAGAGAGAGAGAGAGAGAGAGAGAGAGATTGTCAGGTACAGTTTAATGCTGATAAATGCAAAGTTCTGAGGCTAGGTAATGATGAGTTACAAGATACGAGCTAGATGGTGTTGAGATTGCGAAAGGGATCTGGGAGTTATGATTAGTAAGAATTTAAAACAATAGGATCAATGCATGAATGTTCGTAATAAGGCAAATTGGACACTGGGATTTATTTATCGAAGCTTTAGTAACAAGAGACCTGATGTGGTTCTTCAGCTATATCTCGCTCTGGTTAGGCCCAATTTAGATTATTCAGTTCAGTTTTGGTCGCTGTCCTATAGAATGGATATAAATTCACTTGAACGTGTCCAGTGTAGGATGACTAAGTTAAAACCCTAAATTAGAAATCTTTCATATGAAGAAAGATTAACAAAGCTTAAATTGCATTAACTGGAAAGGCGTGGTTATAAATAGAAGCTGTCTCGTATGGGCCAATAGGCCTTCTGCAGTTACCTTTGTTCTTATATTAATAAGATACAAGCTAGATGGTGATGAGATTGCTGAAGGGATCTGAGAGATTTGATTAGTAACAGTTTAAAACCTCAGGATCAATGCACGAATGTTCGTAATAAGGCAAATAGGACACTGTGATTTATTAATCGAAGCGTTAGTAAAAGGACATCTGGTGTGGTTCTTCAGGTATATCTTGCTCTAGTTAGGCCCCATTTAGATTATGCAGGTCAGTTTTGGTCTCCGTACCATAGAATGGATATAAATTCTCTTGAACGTGTCAAGCTTAGGATGACAAAGTTAATTCCCCAAATTAGAAATCTTTCATATGAATAAAGATTAACAAAGCTTAAACTGCATTCACGGGAAAGGCGAAGAGTTAGGGGGTGACATGATTAAGGTTTACAAGTGGATGAATGGATATAATACAGGGGATATTAATGGAGTATTAAAAGTATCAACACACGAAAGAATGCGAAACAATTGGATAAGTTTAGATTTAGGAAAGACTTGGGTAAATACTGGTTCGGTAACAGGGTTGTTGATTTGTGGAACCAATTACCATGAAACGCAGTGGAGGTGGGGTTCCTCGACTGTTTCAAGCATGGGTTGGACATGTATATGAGAGGGATTGGGTTGTTATAAATAGGAGGTGCCTCGTATGGGCCAATAGGCCTTCTGCAGTTACCTTCGTTCTTATGTGTTATGCAGTAATTTGCTCAACAAATCAACAACCGAACCAGTATTTATCAAGGTCTTTCCTAAATCTAAACATGTCCAATTTATAACCTTTTTTCGAGTTCTATTTTGTTTTGATTCCTTTAATACCCTATTATTATCCCCCTTTTGTTATTCCCATTCGTCAACTTGTACACCTCTAATATGTCACCACTAGTTTTTCACCTTATGTTAGTATTCTTTGCTTTCCTTATTCAGAGCAGACCTTTAGCGAAACATATAAAAGGCTGTATTAGTATGACAAGAAGTAAAAATTTCCAGTTAAATACATGAACTCAAAACAAAAATCGATGTAATGGAAATATATTGCATGAGCAGCAAAGATTTAGAGCAGACAGAGGTAAATACCGATCACAAATTTCTATCTCTCTACATTAAAAAATTCGAAGGCACATTATACAAACAATTCTTTTAAATCTTTATTAAAAAATCATATTCCATCAGACATACAATTTTTACATTTAAAATTGTATATAGGGAGTTTAGCTTTTAAATTTCAAAATAATTTCCCTAAATTAAGATAACTGTTCGTCTGAGTTTTGGTCGTTGGGTTTGATCAATCTTGGCTTTTTGCATGAATCCTCGGGATTGTTACCGTCATCTTTTCTAGCTCGCTTTTTGGGCTGCAAATATTCGGTGCGGTTTTGCTCAAAATTTTGTATCGTCATATCAAATGAAGTGCAGGGAGTTTGCTTATTACTTTTGATGGAATCATTCAAAGTAATGATCTTCTTATCGAGGCTTGTGACCAGCGTATCATTTTTTTTTTCATTGGTACATCTGTAGACTGATTTTGTTTATCGCTTGTTTTTGCCTTATTGTCGATTACGACCTTTTCCTCCTTCTGTTGGAAATTTGCTTGCGAGCCTAGAGTCTTCTTTATCGGAGCACATACTCTTTTTGGCCTAGTTGGTTTGCGAATACAACATTCGTATATAATTTCTGCCATTGCTCTGTATATTGGACCTGTTGCGTTACAGGAAAATCTATTATTTTTCTTAATATCGGTTAGAATTCACAGACTAATGAGTAAAGTTTTTCCAAGATATGTTTTGGCAAAATATTGAAAAACACGTAAATTATGCGTCCACAAACGTATTTTCTGGTCTGTGCTAAGAACTAGACTGAATTATTCAAGGAGCGGGATCCTTTTATATATACCCCAAGAGTTGTGTAAGTGAGGTGATTGACCTGAGCCTGAGTACATATAGGAATAACAATAGTGATATTAAATATATTTACGGGCTCACCAAAGTCCATGCTACATGGACACTTCGTTCTGAGTAGCTAAATCTGAAACAACAACAACAGTGTTTTTATTATTTATTTTAAGAGAGAGAGAGAGAGAGAGAGAGAGAGAGAGAGAGAGAGAGAGAGAGAGAGAGAGAGAGAGAGAGAGAGAGAGAGAGAGGAAGAAGAGAGAGAGAGAGAGAGAGAGAGAGAGAGAGAGAGAGAGAGGAGAGATGGAGAGAGAGGAGAGAGAGAGAGAAGAGAGAGAGAGAGAGAGAGAGAGAGAGAGAGAGAGAGATTGTCAGGTACAGTTTAATGCTGATAAATGCAAAGTTCTGAGGCTAGGTAATGATGAGTTACAAGATACGAGCTAGATGGTGTTGAGATTGCGAAAGGGATCTGGGAGTTATGATTAGTAAGAATTTAAAACAATAGGATCAATGCATGAATGTTCGTAATAAGGCAAATTGGACACTGGGATTTATTTATCGAAGCTTTAGTAACAAGAGACCTGATGTGGTTCTTCAGCTATATCTCGCTCTGGTTAGGCCCAATTTAGATTATTCAGTTCAGTTTTGGTCGCTGTCCTATAGAATGGATATAAATTCACTTGAACGTGTCCAGTGTAGGATGACTAAGTTAAAACCCTAAATTAGAAATCTTTCATATGAAGAAAGATTAACAAAGCTTAAATTGCATTAACTGGAAAGGCGTGGTTATAAATAGAAGCTGTCTCGTATGGGCCAATAGGCCTTCTGCAGTTACCTTTGTTCTTATATTAATAAGATACAAGCTAGATGGTGATGAGATTGCTGAAGGGATCTGAGAGATTTGATTAGTAACAGTTTAAAACCTAAGGATCAATGCACGAATGTTCGTAATAAGGCAAATAGGACACTGTGATTTATTAATCGAAGCGTTAGTAAAAGGACATCTGGTGTGGTTCTTCAGGTATATCTTGCTCTAGTTAGGCCCCATTTAGATTATGCAGGTCAGTTTTGGTCTCCGTACCATAGAATGGATATAAATTCTCTTGAACGTGTCAAGCTTAGGATGACAAAGTTAATTCCCCAAATTAGAAATCTTTCATATGAATAAAGATTAACAAAGCTTAAACTGCATTCACGGGAAAGGCGAAGAGTTAGGGGGTGACATGATTAAGGTTTACAAGTGGATGAATGGATATAATACAGGGGATATTAATGGAGTATTAAAAGTATCAACACACGAAAGAATGCGAAACAATTGGATAAGTTTAGATTTAGGAAAGACTTGGGTAAATACTGGTTCGGTAACAGGGTTGTTGATTTGTGGAACCAATTACCATGAAACGCAGTGGAGGTGGGGTTCCTCGACTGTTTCAAGCATGGGTTGGACATGTATATGAGAGGGATTGGGTTGTTATAAATAGGAGGTGCCTCGTATGGGCCAATAGGCCTTCTGCAGTTACCTTCGTTCTTATGTTCTTATGTGTTATGCAGTAATTTGCTCAACAAATCAACAACCGAACCAGTATTTATCAAGGTCTTTCCTAAATCTAAACATGTCCAATTTATAACCTTTTTTTCGAGTTCTATTTTGTTTTGATTCCTTTAATACCCTATTATTATCCCCCTTTTGTTATTCCCATTCGTCAACTTGTACACCTCTAATATGTCACCACTAGTTTTTCACCTTATGTTAGTATTCTTTGCTTTCCTTATTCAGAGCAGACCTTTAGCGAAACATATAAAAGGCTGTATTAGTATGACAAGAAGTAAAAATTTCCAGTTAAATACATGAACTCAAAACAAAAATCGATGTAATGGAAATATATTGCATGAGCAGCAAAGATTTAGAGCAGACAGAGGTAAATACCGATCACAAATTTCTATCTCTCTACATTAAAAAATTCGAAGGCACATTATACAAACAATTCTTTTAAATCTTTATTAAAAAATCATATTCCATCAGACATACAATTTTTACATTTAAAATTGTATATAGGGAGTTTAGCTTTTAAATTTCAAAATAATTTCCCTAAATTAAGATAACTGTTCGTCTGCAGTTTTGGTCGTTGGGTTTGATCAATCTTGGCTTTTTGCATGAATCCTCGGGATTGTTACCGTCATCTTTTCTAGCTCGCTTTTTGGGCTGCAAATATTCGGTGCGGTTTTGCTCAAAATTTTGTATCGTCATATCAAATGAAGTGCAGGGAGTTTGCTTATTACTTTTGATGGAATCATTCAAAGTAATGATCTTCTTATCGAGGCTTGTGACCAGCGTATCATTTCTTTTTTTCATTGGTACATCTGTAGACTGATTTTGTTTATCGCTTGTTTTTGCCTTATTGTCGATTACGACCTTTTCCTCCTTCTGTTGGAAATTTGCTTGCGAGCCTAGAGTCTTCTTTATCGGAGCACATACTCTTTTTGGCCTAGTTGGTTTGCGAATACAACATTCGTATATAATTTCTGCCATTGCTCTGTATATTGACCTGTTGCGTTACAGGAAAATCTATTATTTTTCTTAATATCGGTTAGAATTCACAGACTAATGAGTAAAGTTTTTCCAAGATATTTTGGCAAAATATTGAAAAACACGTAAATTATGCGTCCACAAACGTATTTTCTGGTCTGTGCTAAGAACTAGACTGAATTATTCAAGGAGCGGGATCCTTTTATATATACCCAAGAGTTGTGTAAGTGAGGTGATTGACCTGAGCCTGAGTACATATAGGAATAACAATAGTGATATTAAATATATTTACGGGCTCACCAAAGTCCATGCTACATGGACACTTCGTTCTGAGTAGCTAAATCTGAAACAACAACAACAGTGTTTTTATATTTTTTTATAAAAGAGAGAGAGAGAGAGAGAGAGAGAGAGAGAGAGAGAGAGAGAGAGAGAGAGATGAGAGAGAGAGAGAGAGAGAGAGAGAGAGAGAGAGAGAGAGAGAGAGAGAGAGAGAGAGAGAGAGAGAGAGAGAGAGAGAGAGAGAGAGAGAGAGAGAGAGAGAGAGAGAGAGAGAGGAGAGAGAGAGGAGAGAGGGAGAGAGAGAGAGAGAGAGAGAGAGAGAGAGAAGAGAGAGAGAGAGAGAGAGAGAGAGAGAGAGAGAGAGAGAGAGAGAGAGATTGTCAGGTACAGTTTAATGCTGATAAATGCAAAGTTCTGAGGCTAGGTAATGATGAGTTACAAGATACGAGCTAGATGGTGTTGAGATTGCGAAAGGGATCTGGGAGTTATGATTAGTAAGAATTTAAAACAATAGGATCAATGCATGAATGTTCGTAATAAGGCAAATTGGACACTGGGATTTATTTATCGAAGCTTTAGTAACAAGAGACCTGATGTGGTTCTTCAGCTATATCTCGTTCTGGTTAGGCCCAATTTAGATTATTCAGTTCAGTTTTGGTCGCTGTCCTATAGAATGGATATAAATTCACTTGAACGTGTCCAGTGTAGGATGACTAAGTTAAAACCCTAAATTAGAAATCTTTCATATGAAGAAAGATTAACAAAGCTTAAATTGCATTAACTGGAAAGGCGTGGTTATAAATAGAAGCTGTCTCGTATGGGCCAATAGGCCTTCTGCAGTTACCTTTGTTCTTATATTAATAAGATACAAGCTAGATGGTGATGAGATTGCTGAAGGGATCTGAGAGATTTGATTAGTAACAGTTTAAAACCTCAGGATCAATGCACGAATGTTCGTAATAAGGCAAATAGGACACTGTGATTTATTAATCGAAGCGTTAGTAAAAGGACATCTGGTGTGGTTCTTCAGGTATATCTTGCTCTAGTTAGGCCCCATTTAGATTATGCAGGTCAGTTTTGGTCTCCGTACCATAGAATGGATATAAATTCTCTTGAACGTGTCAAGCTTAGGATGACAAAGTTAATTCCCCAAATTAGAAATCTTTCATATGAATAAAGATTAACAAAGCTTAAACTGCATTCACGGGAAAGGCGAAGAGTTAGGGGGTGACATGATTAAGGTTTACAAGTGGATGAATGGATATAATACAGGGGATATTAATGGAGTATTAAAAGTATCAACACACGAAAGAATGCGAAACAATTGGATAAGTTTAGATTTAGGAAAGACTTGGGTAAATACTGGTTCGGTAACAGGGTTGTTGATTTGTGGAACCAATTACCATGAAACGCAGTGGAGGGGGGTTCCTCGACTGTTTCAAGCATGGGTTGGACATGTATATGAGAGGGATTGGGTTGTTATAAATAGGAGGTGCCTCGTATGGGCCAATAGGCCTTCTGCAGTTACCTTCGTTCTTATGTGTTATGCAGTAATTTGCTCAACAAATCAACAACCGAACCAGTATTTATCAAGGTCTTTCCTAAATCTAAACATGTCCAATTTATAACCTTTTTTTCGAGTTCTATTTTGTTTTGATTCCTTTAATACCCTATTATTATCCCCCTTTTGTTATTCCCATTCGTCAACTTGTACACCTCTAATATGTCACCACTAGTTTTTCACCTTATGTTAGTATTCTTTGCTTTCCTTATTCAGAGCAGACCTTTAGCGAAACATATAAAAGGCTGTATTAGTAGACAAGAAGTAAAAATTTCCAGTTAAATACATGAACTGAAAACAAAAATCGATGTAATGGAAATATATTGCATGAGCAGCAAAGATTTAGAGCAGACAGAGGTAAATACCGATCACAAATTTCTATCTCTCTACATTAAAAAATTCGAAGGCACATTATACAAACAATTCTTTTAAATCTTTATTAAAAAATCATATTCCATCAGACATACAATTTTTACATTTAAAATTGTATATAGGGAGTTTAGCTTTTAAATTTCAAAATAATTTCCCTAAATTAAGATAACTGTTCGTCTGCAGTTTTGGTCGTTGGGTTTGATCAATCTTGGCTTTTTGCATGAATCCTCGGGATTGTTACCGTCATCTTTTCTAGCTCGCTTTTTGGGCTGCAAATATTCGGTGCGGTTTTGCTCAAAATTTTGTATCGTCATATCAAATGAAGTGCAGGGAGTTTGCTTATTACTTTTGATGGAATCATTCAAAGTAATGATCTTCTTATCGAGGCTTGTGACCAGCGTATCATTTCTTTTTTTCATTGGTACATCTGTAGACTGATTTTGTTTATCGCTTGTTTTGCCTTATTGTCGATTACGACCTTTTCCTCCTTCTGTTGGAAATTTGCTTGCGAGCCTAGAGTCTTCTTTATCGGAGCACATACTCTTTTTGGCCTAGTTGGTTTGCGAATACAACATTCGTATATAATTTCTGCCATTGCTCTGTATATTGGACCTGTTGCGTTACAGGAAAATCTATTATTTTTCTTAATATCGGTTAGAATTCACAGACTAATGAGTAAAGTTTTTCCAAGATATGTTTTGGCAAAATATTGAAAAACACGTAAATTATGCGTCCACAAACGTATTTTCTGGTCTGTGCTAAGAACTAGACTGAATTATTCAAGGAGCGGGATCCTTTTATATATACCCCAAGAGTTGTGTAAGTGAGGTGATTGACCTGAGCCTGAGTACATATAGGAATAACAATAGTGATATTAAATATATTTACGGGCTCACCAAAGTCCATGCTACATGGACACTTCGTTCTGAGTAGCTAAATCTGAAACAACAACAACAGTGTTTTTATTATTTATTTTATAAAAGAGAGAGAGAGAGAGAGAGAGAGAGAGAGAGAGAGAGAGAGAGAGAGAGAGAGAGAGAGAGAGAGAGAGAGAGAGAGAGAGAGAGAGAGAGAGAGAGAGAGAGAGAGAGAGAGAGAGAGAGAGAGAGAGAGAGAGAGAGAGAGAGAGAGAGAGGAGGAGAGAGAGAGAGAGAGAGAGAGAGAGAGAGAGAGAGAGAGAGAGAGGAGAGAGAGAGAGAGGAGAGAGAGAGAGAGAGAGAGAGAGAGAGAGAGAGAGAGAGAGAGAGTTGTCAGGTACAGTTTAATGCTGATAAATGCAAAGTTCTGAGGCTAGGTAATGATGAGTTACAAGATACGAGCTAGATGGTGTTGAGATTGCGAAAGGGATCTGGGAGTTATGATTAGTAAGAATTTAAAACAATAGGATCAATGCATGAATGTTCGTAATAAGGCAAATTGGACACTGGGATTTATTTATCGAAGCTTTAGTAACAAGAGACCTGATGTGGTTCTTCAGCTATATCTCGTTCTGGTTAGGCCCAATTTAGATTATTCAGTTCAGTTTTGGTCGCTGTCCTATAGAATGGATATAAATTCACTTGAACGTGTCCAGTGTAGGATGACTAAGTTAAAACCCTAAATTAGAAATCTTTCATATGAAGAAAGATTAACAAAGCTTAAATTGCATTAACTGGAAAGGCGTGGTTATAAATAGAAGCTGTCTCGTATGGGCCAATAGGCCTTCTGCAGTTACCTTTGTTCTTATATTAATAAGATACAAGCTAGATGGTGATGAGATTGCTGAAGGGATCTGAAGATTTGATTAGTAACAGTTTAAAACCTCAGGATCAATGCACGAATGTTCGTAATAAGGCAAATAGACACTGTGATTTATTAATCGAAGCGTTAGTAAAAGGACATCTGGTGTGGTTCTTCAGGTATATCTTGCTCTAGTTAGGCCCCATTTAGATTATGCAGGTCAGTTTTGGTCTCCGTACCATAGAATGGATATAAATTCTCTTGAACGTGTCAAGCTTAGGATGACAAAGTTAATTCCCCAAATTAGAAATCTTTCATATGAATAAAGATTAACAAAGCTTAAACTGCATTCACGGGAAAGGCGAAGAGTTAGGGGGTGACATGATTAAGGTTTACAAGTGGATGAATGGATATAATACAGGGGATATTAATGGAGTATTAAAAGTATCAACACACGAAAGAATGCGAAACAATTGGATAAGTTTAGATTTAGGAAAGACTTGGGTAAATACTGGTTCGGTAACAGGGTTGTTGATTTGTGGAACCAATTACCATGAAACGCAGTGGAGGTGGGGTTCCTCGACTGTTTCAAGCATGGGTTGGACATGTATATGAGAGGGATTGGGTTGTTATAAATAGGAGGTGCCTCGTATGGGCCAATAGGCCTTCTGCAGTTACCTTCGTTCTTATGTGTTATGCAGTAATTTGCTCAACAAATCAACAACCGAACCAGTATTTATCAAGGTCTTTCCTAAATCTAAACATGTCCAATTTATAACCTTTTTTTCGAGTTCTATTTTGTTTTGATTCCTTTAATACCCTATTATTATCCCCCTTTTGTTATTCCCATTCGTCAACTTGTACACCTCTAATATGTCACCACTAGTTTTTCACCTTATGTTAGTATTCTTTGCTTTCCTTATTCAGAGCAGACCTTTAGCGAAACATATAAAAGGCTGTATTAGTATGACAAGAAGTAAAAATTTCCAGTTAAATACATGAACTGAAAACAAAAATCGATGTAATGGAAATATATTGCATGAGCAGCAAAGATTTAGAGCAGACAGAGGTAAATACCGATCACAAATTTCTATCTCTCTACATTAAAAAATTCGAAGGCACATTATACAAACAATTCTTTTAAATCTTTATTAAAAAATCATATTCCATCAGACATACAATTTTTACATTTAAAATTGTATATAGGGAGTTTAGCTTTTAAATTTCAAAATAATTTCCCTAAATTAAGATAACTGTTCGTCTGCAGTTTTGGTCGTTGGGTTTGATCAATCTTGGCTTTTTGCATGAATCCTCGGGATTGTTACCGTCATCTTTTCTAGCTCGCTTTTTGGGCTGCAAATATTCGGTGCGGTTTTGCTCAAAATTTTGTATCGTCATATCAAATGAAGTGCAGGGAGTTTGCTTATTACTTTTGATGGAATCATTCAAAGTAATGATCTTCTTATCGAGGCTTGTGACCAGCGTATCATTTCTTTTTTTCATTGGTACATCTGTAGACTGATTTTGTTTATCGCTTGTTTTTGCCTTATTGTCGATTACGACCTTTTCCTCCTTCTGTTGGAAATTTGCTTGCGAGCCTAGAGTCTTCTTTATCGGAGCACATACTCTTTTTGGCCTAGTTGGTTTGCGAATACAACATTCGTATATAATTTCTGCCATTGCTCTGTATATTGGACCTGTTGCGTTACAGGAAAATCTATTATTTTTCTTAATATCGGTTAGAATTCACAGACTAATGAGTAAAGTTTTTCCAAGATATGTTTTGGCAAAATATTGAAAAACACGTAAATTATGCGTCCACAAACGTATTTTCTGGTCTGTGCTAAGAACTAGACTGAATTATTCAAGGAGCGGGATCCTTTTATATATACCCCAAGAGTTGTGTAAGTGAGGTGATTGACCTGAGCCTGAGTACATATAGGAATAACAATAGTGATATTAAATATATTTACGGGCTCACCAAAGTCCATGCTACATGGACACTTCGTTCTGAGTAGCTAAATCTGAAACAACAACAACAGTGTTTTTATTATTTATTTTATAAGAAGAGAGAGAGAGAGAGAGAGAGAGAGAGAGAGAGAGAGAGAGAGAGAGAGAGAGAGAGAGAGAGAGAGAGAGAGAGAGAGAGAGAGAGAGAGAGAGAGAGAGAGAGAGAGAGAGAGAGAGAGAGAGAGAGAGAGAGAGAGAGAGAGAGAGAGAGAGAGAGAGAGAGAGAGAGAGAGAGAGAGAGAGAGAGAGAGAGAGAGAGAGAGAGAGAGAGAGAGAGAGAGAGAGAGAGAGAGAGAGAGAGAGAGAGATTGTCAGGTACAGTTTAATGCTGATAAATGCAAAGTTCTGAGGCTAGGTAATGATGAGTTACAAGATACGAGCTAGATGGTGTTGAGATTGCGAAAGGGATCTGGGAGTTATGATTAGTAAGAATTTAAAACAATAGGATCAATGCATGAATGTTCGTAATAAGGCAAATTGGACACTGGGATTTATTTATCGAAGCTTTAGTAACAAGAGACCTGATGTGGTTCTTCAGCTATATCTCGTTCTGGTTAGGCCCAATTTAGATTATTCAGTTCAGTTTTGGTCGCTGTCCTATAGAATGGATATAAATTCACTTGAACGTGTCCAGTGTAGGATGACTAAGTTAAAACCCTAAATTAGAAATCTTTCATATGAAGAAAGATTAACAAAGCTTAAATTGCATTAACTGGAAAGGCGTGGTTATAAATAGAAGCTGTCTCGTATGGGCCAATAGGCCTTCTGCAGTTACCTTTGTTCTTATATTAATAAGATACAAGCTAGATGGTGATGAGATTGCTGAAGGGATCTGAAGATTTGATTAGTAACAGTTTAAAACCTCAGGATCAATGCACGAATGTTCGTAATAAGGCAAATAGACACTGTGATTTATTAATCGAAGCGTTAGTAAAAGGACATCTGGTGTGGTTCTTCAGGTATATCTTGCTCTAGTTAGGCCCCATTTAGATTATGCAGGTCAGTTTTGGTCTCCGTACCATAGAATGGATATAAATTCTCTTGAACGTGTCAAGCTTAGGATGACAAAGTTAATTCCCCAAATTAGAAATCTTTCATATGAATAAAGATTAACAAAGCTTAAACTGCATTCACGGGAAAGGCGAAGAGTTAGGGGGTGACATGATTAAGGTTTACAAGTGGATGAATGGATATAATACAGGGGATATTAATGGAGTATTAAAAGTATCAACACACGAAAGAATGCGAAACAATTGGATAAGTTTAGATTTAGGAAAGACTTGGGTAAATACTGGTTCGGTAACAGGGTTGTTGATTTGTGGAACCAATTACCATGAAACGCAGTGGAGGTGGGGTTCCTCGACTGTTTCAAGCATGGGTTGGACATGTATATGAGAGGGATTGGGTTGTTATAAATAGGAGGTGCCTCGTATGGGCCAATAGGCCTTCTGCAGTTACCTTCGTTCTTATGTGTTATGCAGTAATTTGCTCAACAAATCAACAACCGAACCAGTATTTATCAAGGTCTTTCCTAAATCTAAACATGTCCAATTTATAACCTTTTTTTCGAGTTCTATTTTGTTTTGATTCCTTTAATACCCTATTATTATCCCCCTTTTGTTATTCCCATTCGTCAACTTGTACACCTCTAATATGTCACCACTAGTTTTTCACCTTATGTTAGTATTCTTTGCTTTCCTTATTCAGAGCAGACCTTTAGCGAAACATATAAAAGGCTGTATTAGTATGACAAGAAGTAAAAATTTCCAGTTAAATACATGAACAAAACAAAAATCGATGTAATGGAAATATATTGCATGAGCAGCAAAGATTTAGAGCAGACAGAGGTAAATACCGATCACAAATTTCTATCTCTCTACATTAAAAAATTCGAAGGCACATTATACAAACAATTCTTTTAAATCTTTATTAAAAAATCATATTCCATCAGACATACAATTTTTACATTTAAAATTGTATATAGGGAGTTTAGCTTTTAAATTTCAAAATAATTTCCCTAAATTAAGATAACTGTTCGTCTGCAGTTTTGGTCGTTGGGTTTGATCAATCTTGGCTTTTTGCATGAATCCTCGGGATTGTTACCGTCATCTTTTCTAGCTCGCTTTTTGGGCTGCAAATATTCGGTGCGGTTTTGCTCAAAATTTTGTATCGTCATATCAAATGAAGTGCAGGGAGTTTGCTTATTACTTTTGATGGAATCATTCAAAGTAATGATCTTCTTATCGAGGCTTGTGACCAGCGTATCATTTTTTTTTTCATTGGTACATCTGTAGACTGATTTTGTTTATCGCTTGTTTTTGCCTTATTGTCGATTACGACCTTTTCCTCCTTCTGTTGGAAATTTGCTTGCGAGCCTAGAGTCTTCTTTATCGGAGCACATACTCTTTTTGGCCTAGTTGGTTTGCGAATACAACATTCGTATATAATTTCTGCCATTGCTCTGTATATTGGACCTGTTGCGTTACAGGAAAATCTATTATTTTTCTTAATATCGGTTAGAATTCACAGACTAATGAGTAAAGTTTTTCCAAGATATGTTTTGGCAAAATATTGAAAAACACGTAAATTATGCGTCCACAAACGTATTTTCTGGTCTGTGCTAAGAACTAGACTGAATTATTCAAGGAGCGGGATCCTTTTATATATACCCCAAGAGTTGTGTAAGTGAGGTGATTGACCTGAGCCTGAGTACATATAGGAATAACAATAGTGATATTAAATATATTTACGGGCTCACCAAAGTCCATGCTACATGGACACTTCGTTCTGAGTAGCTAAATCTGAAACAACAACAACAGTGTTTTTATTATTTATTTTATAAAGAGAGAGAGAGAGAGAGAGAGAGAGAGAGAGAGAGAGAGAGAGAGAGAGAGAGAGAGAGAGAGAGAGAGAGAGAGAGAGAGAGAGAGAGAGAGAGAGAGAGAGAGAGAGAGAGAGAGAGAGAGAGAGAGAGAGAGAGAGAGAGAGAGAGAGAGAGAGAGAGAGAGAGAGAGAGAGAGAGAGAGAGAGAGAGAGAGAGAGAGAGAGAGAGAGAGAGAGAGAGAGAGAGAGAGAGAGAGAGAGAGAGAGATTGTCAGGTACAGTTTAATGCTGATAAATGCAAAGTTCTGAGGCTAGGTAATGATGAGTTACAAGATACGAGCTAGATGGTGTTGAGATTGCGAAAGGGATCTGGGAGTTATGATTAGTAAGAATTTAAAACAATAGGATCAATGCATGAATGTTCGTAATAAGGCAAATTGGACACTGGGATTTATTTATCGAAGCTTTAGTAACAAGAGACCTGATGTGGTTCTTCAGCTATATCTCGTTCTGGTTAGGCCCAATTTAGATTATTCAGTTCAGTTTTGGTCGCTGTCCTATAGAATGGATATAAATTCACTTGAACGTGTCCAGTGTAGGATGACTAAGTTAAAACCCTAAATTAGAAATCTTTCATATGAAGAAAGATTAACAAAGCTTAAATTGCATTAACTGGAAAGGCGTGGTTATAAATAGAAGCTGTCTCGTATGGGCCAATAGGCCTTCTGCAGTTACCTTTGTTCTTATATTAATAAGATACAAGCTAGATGGTGATGAGATTGCTGAAGGGATCTGAAGATTTGATTAGTAACAGTTTAAAACCTCAGGATCAATGCACGAATGTTCGTAATAAGGCAAATAGACACTGTGATTTATTAATCGAAGCGTTAGTAAAAGGACATCTGGTGTGGTTCTTCAGGTATATCTTGCTCTAGTTAGGCCCCATTTAGATTATGCAGGTCAGTTTTGGTCTCCGTACCATAGAATGGATATAAATTCTCTTGAACGTGTCAAGCTTAGGATGACAAAGTTAATTCCCCAAATTAGAAATCTTTCATATGAATAAAGATTAACAAAGCTTAAACTGCATTCACGGGAAAGGCGAAGAGTTAGGGGGTGACATGATTAAGGTTTACAAGTGGATGAATGGATATAATACAGGGGATATTAATGGAGTATTAAAAGTATCAACACACGAAAGAATGCGAAACAATTGGATAAGTTTAGATTTAGGAAAGACTTGGGTAAATACTGGTTCGGTAACAGGGTTGTTGATTTGTGGAACCAATTACCATGAAACGCAGTGGAGGTGGGGTTCCTCGACTGTTTCAAGCATGGGTTGGACATGTATATGAGAGGGATTGGGTTGTTATAAATAGGAGGTGCCTCGTATGGGCCAATAGGCCTTCTGCAGTTACCTTCGTTCTTATGTGTTATGCAGTAATTTGCTCAACAAATCAACAACCGAACCAGTATTTATCAAGGTCTTTCCTAAATCTAAACATGTCCAATTTATAACCTTTTTTTCGAGTTCTATTTTGTTTTGATTCCTTTAATACCCTATTATTATCCCCCTTTTGTTATTCCCATTCGTCAACTTGTACACCTCTAATATGTCACCACTAGTTTTTCACCTTATGTTAGTATTCTTTGCTTTCCTTATTCAGAGCAGACCTTTAGCGAAACATATAAAAGGCTGTATTAGTAGACAAGAAGTAAAAATTTCCAGTTAAATACATGAACTGAAAACAAAAATCGATGTAATGGAAATATATTGCATGAGCAGCAAAGATTTAGAGCAGACAGAGGTAAATACCGATCACAAATCTATCTCTCTACATTAAAAAATTCGAAGGCACATTATACAAACAATTCTTTTAAATCTTTATTAAAAAATCATATTCCATCAGACATACAATTTTTACATTTAAAATTGTATATAGGGAGTTTAGCTTTTAAATTTCAAAATAATTTCCCTAAATTAAGATAACTGTTCGTCTGCAGTTTTGGTCGTTGGGTTTGATCAATCTTGGCTTTTTGCATGAATCCTCGGGATTGTTACCGTCATCTTTTCTAGCTCGCTTTTTGGGCTGCAAATATTCGGTGCGGTTTTGCTCAAAATTTTGTATCGTCATATCAAATGAAGTGCAGGGAGTTTGCTTATTACTTTTGATGGAATCATTCAAAGTAATGATCTTCTTATCGAGGCTTGTGACCAGCGTATCATTTCTTTTTTTCATTGGTACATCTGTAGACTGATTTTGTTTATCGCTTGTTTTTGCCTTATTGTCGATTACGACCTTTTCCTCCTTCTGTTGGAAATTTGCTTGCGAGCCTAGAGTCTTCTTTATCGGAGCACATACTCTTTTTGGCCTAGTTGGTTTGCGAATACAACATTCGTATATAATTTCTGCCATTGCTCTGTATATTGGACCTGTTGCGTTACAGGAAAATCTATTATTTTTCTTAATATCGGTTAGAATTCACAGACTAATGAGTAAAGTTTTTCCAAGATATGTTTTGGCAAAATATTGAAAAACACGTAAATTATGCGTCCACAAACGTATTTTCTGGTCTGTGCTAAGAACTAGACTGAATTATTCAAGGAGCGGGATCCTTTTATATATACCCCAAGAGTTGTGTAAGTGAGGTGATTGACCTGAGCCTGAGTACATATAGGAATAACAATAGTGATATTAAATATATTTACGGGCTCACCAAAGTCCATGCTACATGGACACTTCGTTCTGAGTAGCTAAATCTGAAACAACAACAACAGTGTTTTTATTATTTATTTTATAAGAGAGAGAGAGAGAGAGAGAGAGAGAGAGAGAGAGAGAGAGAGAGAGAGAGAGAGAGAGAGAGAGAGAGAGAGAGAGAGAGAGAGAGAGAGAGAGAGAGAGAGAGAGAGAGAGAGAGAGAGAGAGAGAGAGAGAGAGAGAGAGAGAGAGAGAGAGAGAGAGAGAGAGAGAGGAGAGAGAGAGAGAGAGAGATTGTCAGGTACAGTTTAATGCTGATAAATGCAAAGTTCTGAGGCTAGGTAATGATGAGTTACAAGATACGAGCTAGATGGTGTTGAGATTGCGAAAGGGATCTGGGAGTTATGATTAGTAAGAATTTAAAACAATAGGATCAATGCATGAATGTTCGTAATAAGGCAAATTGGACACTGGGATTTATTTATCGAAGCTTTAGTAACAAGAGACCTGATGTGGTTCTTCAGCTATATCTCGCTCTGGTTAGGCCCAATTTAGATTATTCAGTTCAGTTTTGGTCGCTGTCCTATAGAATGGATATAAATTCACTTGAACGTGTCCAGTGTAGGATGACTAAGTTAAAACCCTAAATTAGAAATCTTTCATATGAAGAAAGATTAACAAAGCTTAAATTGCATTAACTGGAAAGGCGTGGTTATAAATAGAAGCTGTCTCGTATGGGCCAATAGGCCTTCTGCAGTTACCTTTGTTCTTATATTAATAAGATACAAGCTAGATGGTGATGAGATTGCTGAAGGGATCTGAGAGATTTGATTAGTAACAGTTTAAAACCTCAGGATCAATGCACGAATGTTCGTAATAAGGCAAATAGGACACTGTGATTTATTAATCGAAGCGTTAGTAAAAGGACATCTGGTGTGGTTCTTCAGGTATATCTTGCTCTAGTTAGGCCCCATTTAGATTATGCAGGTCAGTTTTGGTCTCCGTACCATAGAATGGATATAAATTCTCTTGAACGTGTCAAGCTTAGGATGACAAAGTTAATTCCCCAAATTAGAAATCTTTCATATGAATAAAGATTAACAAAGCTTAAACTGCATTCACGGGAAAGGCGAAGAGTTAGGGGGTGACATGATTAAGGTTTACAAGTGGATGAATGGATATAATACAGGGGATATTAATGGAGTATTAAAAGTATCAACACACGAAAGAATGCGAAACAATTGGATAAGTTTAGATTTAGGAAAGACTTGGGTAAATACTGGTTCGGTAACAGGGTTGTTGATTTGTGGAACCAATTACCATGAAACGCAGTGGAGGTGGGGTTCCTCGACTGTTTCAAGCATGGGTTGGACATGTATATGAGAGGGATTGGGTTGTTATAAATAGGAGGTGCCTCGTATGGGCCAATAGGCCTTCTGCAGTTACCTTCGTTCTTATGTGTTATGCAGTAATTTGCTCAACAAATCAACAACCGAACCAGTATTTATCAAGGTCTTTCCTAAATCTAAACATGTCCAATTTATAACCTTTTTTTCGAGTTCTATTTTGTTTTGATTCCTTTAATACCCTATTATTATCCCCCTTTTGTTATTCCCATTCGTCAACTTGTACACCTCTAATATGTCACCACTAGTTTTTCACCTTATGTTAGTATTCTTTGCTTTCCTTATTCAGAGCAGACCTTTAGCGAAACATATAAAAGGCTGTATTAGTAAGACAAGAAGTAAAAATTTCCAGTTAAATACATGAACTGAAAACAAAAATCGATGTAATGGAAATATATTGCATGAGCAGCAAAGATTTAGAGCAGACAGAGGTAAATACCGATCACAAATTCTATCTCTCTACATTAAAAAATTCGAAGGCACATTATACAAACAATTCTTTTAAATCTTTATTAAAAAATCATATTCCATCAGACATACAATTTTTACATTTAAAATTGTATATAGGGAGTTTAGCTTTTAAATTTCAAAATAATTTCCCTAAATTAAGATAACTGTTCGTCTGCAGTTTTGGTCGTTGGGTTTGATCAATCTTGGCTTTTTGCATGAATCCTCGGGATTGTTACCGTCATCTTTTCTAGCTCGCTTTTTGGCTGCAAATATTCGGTGCGGTTTTGCTCAAAATTTTGTATCGTCATATCAAATGAAGTGCAGGGAGTTTGCTTATTACTTTTGATGGAATCATTCAAAGTAATGATCTTCTTATCGAGGCTTGTGACCAGCGTATCATTTCTTTTTTCATTGGTACATCTGTAGACTGATTTTGTTTATCGCTTGTTTTTGCCTTATTGTCGATTACGACCTTTTCCTCCTTCTGTTGGAAATTTGCTTGCGAGCCTAGAGTCTTCTTTATCGGAGCACATACTCTTTTTGGCCTAGTTGGTTTGCGAATACAACATTCGTATATAATTTCTGCCATTGCTCTGTATATTGGACCTGTTGCGTTACAGGAAAATCTATTATTTTTCTTAATATCGGTTAGAATTCACAGACTAATGAGTAAAGTTTTTCCAAGATATGTTTTGGCAAAATATTGAAAAACACGTAAATTATGCGTCCACAAACGTATTTTCTGGTCTGTGCTAAGAACTAGACTGAATTATTCAAGGAGCGGGATCCTTTTATATATACCCCAAGAGTTGTGTAAGTGAGGTGATTGACCTGAGCCTGAGTACATATAGGAATAACAATAGTGATATTAAATATATTTACGGGCTCACCAAAGTCCATGCTACATGGACACTTCGTTCTGAGTAGCTAAATCTGAAACAACAACAACAGTGTTTTTATTATTTATTTTATAAAGAGAGAGAGAGAGAGAGAGAGAGAGAGAGAGAGAGAGAGAGAGAGAGGAGAGAGAGAGAGAGAGAGAGAGAGAGAGAGAGAGAGAGAGAGAGAGAGAGGAGAGAGAGAGGGAGAGAGAGAGAGGAGAGAGAGAGAGAGAGAGAGAGAGAGGAGAGAGAGGAGAGAGAGAGAGAGAGAGAGAGAGAGAGAGAGAGAGAGAGAGAGAGAGAGAGAGAGATTGTCAGGTACAGTTTAATGCTGATAAATGCAAAGTTCTGAGGCTAGGTAATGATGAGTTACAAGATACGAGCTAGATGGTGTTGAGATTGCGAAAGGGATCTGGGAGTTATGATTAGTAAGAATTTAAAACAATAGGATCAATGCATGAATGTTCGTAATAAGGCAAATTGGACACTGGGATTTATTTATCGAAGCTTTAGTAACAAGAGACCTGATGTGGTTCTTCAGCTATATCTCGTTCTGGTTAGGCCCAATTTAGATTATTCAGTTCAGTTTTGGTCGCTGTCCTATAGAATGGATATAAATTCACTTGAACGTGTCCAGTGTAGGATGACTAAGTTAAAACCCTAAATTAGAAATCTTTCATATGAAGAAAGATTAACAAAGCTTAAATTGCATTAACTGGAAAGGCGTGGTTATAAATAGAAGCTGTCTCGTATGGGCCAATAGGCCTTCTGCAGTTACCTTTGTTCTTATATTAATAAGATACAAGCTAGATGGTGATGAGATTGCTGAAGGGATCTGAAGATTTGATTAGTAACAGTTTAAAACCTCAGGATCAATGCACGAATGTTCGTAATAAGGCAAATAGTACACTGTGATTTATTAATCGAAGCGTTAGTAAAAGGACATCTGGTGTGGTTCTTCAGGTATATCTTGCTCTAGTTAGGCCCCATTTAGATTATGCAGGTCAGTTTTGGTCTCCGTACCATAGAATGGATATAAATTCTCTTGAACGTGTCAAGCTTAGGATGACAAAGTTAATTCCCCAAATTAGAAATCTTTCATATGAATAAAGATTAACAAAGCTTAAACTGCATTCACGGGAAAGGCGAAGAGTTAGGGGGTGACATGATTAAGGTTTACAAGTGGATGAATGGATATAATACAGGGGATATTAATGGAGTATTAAAAGTATCAACACACGAAAGAATGCGAAACAATTGGATAAGTTTAGATTTAGGAAAGACTTGGGTAAATACTGGTTCGGTAACAGGGTTGTTGATTTGTGGAACCAATTACCATGAAACGCAGTGGAGGTGGGGTTCCTCGACTGTTTCAAGCATGGGTTGGACATGTATATGAGAGGGATTGGGTTGTTATAAATAGGAGGTGCCTCGTATGGGCCAATAGGCCTTCTGCAGTTACCTTCGTTCTTATGTGTTATGCAGTAATTTGCTCAACAAATCAACAACCGAACCAGTATTTATCAAGGTCTTTCCTAAATCTAAACATGTCCAATTTATAACCTTTTTTTCGAGTTCTATTTTGTTTTGATTCCTTTAATACCCTATTATTATCCCCCTTTTGTTATTCCCATTCGTCAACTTGTACACCTCTAATATGTCACCACTAGTTTTTCACCTTATGTTAGTATTCTTTGCTTTCCTTATTCAGAGCAGACCTTTAGCGAACATATAAAAGGCTGTATTAGTAAGACAAGAAGTAAAAATTTCCAGTTAAATACATGAACTGAAAACAAAAATCGCTGTAATGGAAATATATTGCATGAGCAGCAAAGATTTAGAGCAGACAGAGGTAAATACCGATCACAAATTTCTATCTCTCTACATTAAAAAATTCGAAGGCACATTATACAAACAATTCTTTTAAATCTTTATTAAAAAATCATATTCCATCAGACATACAATTTTTACATTTAAAATTGTATATAGGGAGTTTAGCTTTTAAATTTCAAAATAATTTCCCTAAATTAAGATAACTGTTCGTCTGCAGTTTTGGTCGTTGGGTTTGATCAATCTTGGCTTTTTGCATGAATCCTCGGGATTGTTACCGTCATCTTTTCTAGCTCGCTTTTTGGGCTGCAAATATTCGGTGCGGTTTTGCTCAAAATTTTGTATCGTCATATCAAATGAAGTGCAGGGAGTTTGCTTATTACTTTTGATGGAATCATTCAAAGTAATGATCTTCTTATCGAGGCTTGTGACCAGCGTATCATTTCTTTTTTTCATTGGTACATCTGTAGACTGATTTTGTTTATCGCTTGTTTTTGCCTTATTGTCGATTACGACCTTTTCCTCCTTCTGTTGGAAATTTGCTTGCGAGCCTAGAGTCTTCTTTATCGGAGCACATACTCTTTTTGGCCTAGTTGGTTTGCGAATACAACATTCGTATATAATTTCTGCCATTGCTCTGTATATTGGACCTGTTGCGTTACAGGAAAATCTATTATTTTCTTAATATCGGTTAGAATTCACAGACTAATGAGTAAAGTTTTTCCAAGATATGTTTTGGCAAAATATTGAAAAACACGTAAATTATGTCCACAAACGTATTTTCTGGTCTGTGCTAAGAACTAGACTGAATTATTCAAGGAGCGGGATCCTTTTATATATACCCCAAGAGTTGTGTAAGTGAGGTGATTGACCTGAGCCTGAGTACATATAGGAATAACAATAGTGATATTAAATATATTACGGGCTCACCAAAGTCCATGCTACATGGACACTTCGTTCTGAGTAGCTAAATCTGAAACAACAACAACAGTGTTTTTATTATTTATTTTATAAAAGAGAGAGAGAGAGAGAGAGAGAGAGAGAGAGAGAGAGAGAGAGAGAGAGAGAGAGAGAGAGAGAGAGAGAGAGAGAGAGAGAGAGAGAGAGAGAGAGAGAGAGAGAGAGGGAGAGGGGAGAGAGGAGAGAGAGAGAGAGAGAGAGAGAGAGGAGAGAGAGAGAGAGAGAGAGAGAGAGAGAGAGAGAGAGAGAGAGAGAGAGAGAGAGAGAGAGAGAGAGATTGTCAGGTACAGTTTAATGCTGATAAATGCAAAGTTCTGAGGCTAGGTAATGATGAGTTACAAGATACGAGCTAGATGGTGTTGAGATTGCGAAAGGGATCTGGGAGTTATGATTAGTAAGAATTTAAAACAATAGGATCAATGCATGAATGTTCGTAATAAGGCAAATTGAACACTGGGATTTATTTATCGAAGCTTTAGTAACAAGAGACCTGATGTGGTTCTTCAGCTATATCTCGTTCTGGTTAGGCCCAATTTAGATTATTCAGTTCAGTTTTGGTCGCTGTCCTATAGAATGGATATAAATTCACTTGAACGTGTCCAGTGTAGGATGACTAAGTTAAAACCCTAAATTAGAAATCTTTCATATGAAGAAAGATTAACAAAGCTTAAATTGCATTAACTGGAAAGGCGTGGTTATAAATAGAAGCTGTCTCGTATGGGCCAATAGGCCTTCTGCAGTTACCTTTGTTCTTATATTAATAAGATACAAGCTAGATGGTGATGAGATTGCTGAAGGGATCTGAAAGATTTGATTAGTAACAGTTTAAAACCTCAGGATCAATGCACGAATGTTCGTAATAAGGCAAATAGTACACTGTGATTTATTAATCGAAGCGTTAGTAAAAGGACATCTGGTGTGGTTCTTCAGGTATATCTTGCTCTCGTTAGGCCCCATTTAGATTATGCAGGTCAGTTTTGGTCTCCGTACCATAGAATGGATATAAATTCTCTTGAACGTGTCAAGCTTAGGATGACAAAGTTAATTCCCCAAATTAGAAATTTCATATGAATAAAGATTAACAAAGCTTAAACTGCATTCACGGGAAAGGCGAAGAGTTAGGGGGTGACATGATTAAGGTTTACAAGTGGATGAATGGATATAATACAGGGGATATTAATGGAGTATTAAAAGTATCAACACACGAAAGAATGCGAAACAATTGGATAAGTTTAGATTTAGGAAAGACTTGGGTAAATACTGGTTCGGTAACAGGGTTGTTGATTTGTGGAACCAATTACCATGAAACGCAGTGGAGGTGGGGTTCCTCGACTGTTTCAAGCATGGGTTAACATAAGAACATAAGAACAAAGGCAACTGCAGAAGGCCTGTTGGCCCATACGAGGCAGCTCCTATTCTATAACCACCCAATCCCACTCATATACTTGTCCAACCCGTGCTTGAAACAATCGAGGGACCCCACCTCCACAATGTTACGCGGCAATTGGTTCCACAAATCAACAACCCTGTTACTGAACCAGTATTTACCCAAGTCTTTCCTAAATCTAAACTTATCCAATTTATACCCATTGTTTCGTGTTCTGTCCTGTGTTGATACTTTTAATACCCTATTAATATCCCCCCGGTTATGTCCATTCATCCACTTGTAAACCTCTATCATGTCACCCCTAACTCTTCGCCTTTCCAGTGAATGCAACTTAAGCTTTGTTAATCTTTCTTCATATGAAAGATTTCTAATTTGGGGAATTAACTTAGTCATCCTACGCTGGACACGTTCAAGTGAATTTATATCCATTCTATAATATGGCGACCAAAACTGAACTGCATAATCTAAATGGGGCCTAACTAGAGCAAGATATAGCTGAAGAACCACACCAGGTGTCTTGTTACTAACGCTGCGATTAATAAATCCAAGTGTCCGATTTGCCTTATTACGAACATTTATGCATTGATCCTTTTGTTTTAAATTCTTACTAATCATAACTCCCAGATCCCTTTCGCAATCCGACTTCGCAATCACAACACCATCTAGCTCGTATCTTGTAACTCTATCATCCTTACCTAACCTCAGAACTTTACATTTATCAGCATTAAACTGCATCTGCCAATCCTTTGACCATTTCAAAACCCTATCTAGATCAACTTGAAGTGATAGTGAGTCCTCCTCCGAATTAATTTCCCTACCGATTTTCGTATCATCGGCAAATTTGCAAATGTTGCTACTCAAACCTGAATCTAAATCATTTATATATATTATAAACAACAGAGGTCCCAGGACAGAGCCTTGAGGCACTCCACTTACAACATATTTCCACTCTGACTTGATTCCATTTATACTAACTCTCTGTTTCCTTTGGTATAGCCATGCCCTAATCCAGCTTAATATAGCACCCCCAATACCATGAGACTCTATCTTTTTAATCAGTCTTTCATGTGGCACTGTATCAAAAGCTTTGCTAAAGTCAAGGTATACAACATCGCAATCCTTACCACTATCAACTGCCTCAACAATGCTAGAATAAAAAGATAACAAATTTGTTAAACATGAACGGCCATTTATAAAACCATGTTGCGACTCAATTATTAATTTATGTTTTTCAAGATGAAGACGAATTTTATTTGCTATTATGGATTCGAGTAACTTTCCCACAATAGACGTTAGGCTAATTGGTCGATAGTTAGACGCAAGTGATCTATCTCCTTTCTTAAAAACTGGTATCACATTAGCAACTTTCCAAAACTCTGGCACTCTGCCTGACTCTATTGATTTATTAAATATGGTTGACAGTGGGTCACAAAGCTCCTCTTTGCATTCTTTAAGCACCCTGGCAAACACTTCATCCGGCCCTGGGGCTTTGTTTGGTTTGAGTTTTACTATTTGTTTAAGAACATCCTCCTGGTAACTGTTAAACTCGTCAACCTGTCCTCGTCCCCACCCACATAGACTTGTTCGGCTGAAGGCATATTGTTAAGTTCCTCTTTAGTAAATACAGATACAAAATATTTATTAAAAATACTACTCATCTCTTCATCACTATCTGTTATTTGACCTGTCTCAGTTTTTAATGGACCTATCCTTTCCCTAGTCTTAGTACGATATAACTGAAAAAACCCTTTAGGATTTGTCTTTGCTTGCCCTGCTATGCGAACTTCATAGTTTCTTTTTGCTTTCCTTATCTCTTTTTTAACATTTCTAACCAGTTGTACGAATTCCTGTTCTAAAGTGACCTCCCCATTTTTAATCCTTTTGTACCAAGCTCTCTTTTTACCTATAAGGTTCTTCAAATTCTTTGTTATCCACTTTGGGTCATTTGTATTCGATCTATTCAATTTGTATGGTATACTACGTTCCTGTGCTTTGTTTAGAATATTCTTAAATAAGTTATATATTGAATCCACATCGAAATCCCCATTTAAGTCACCTATCGCTGGGTTCATGTCTCGCTCCAAGACCGGCACACACCCCATACCCAAGACTTTCCAATCAATTTGACCCAAAAAATTTCTTAGGCTATTAAAATCAGCTTTTCGAAAATCTGGCACTTTAACAGAATTTTCTCCTACTGGTCTATTCCATTCTATGCTAAATCTGATTTCTTTGTGATCACTGCTCCCTAGCTCACTCCCTATTTCGATGTCATTAATTTGCGTTTCCCTGTTAGTTAACACTAAATCTAAAATATTATTTTCCCGTGTTGGTTCCTTAATGTGTTGCGTAAGAAAGCAATCGTCAATTAATTCTAGAAAATCTTCTGCTTCACTATTCCCTGTTTTGTTCAACCAGTTTATTCCGCTAAAATTAAAGTCACCCATGACATAAATACTGTTAGATCTAGATGCTCTAGATATTTCATCCCATAGGTGCTTTGCTTCCATTCTGTCTAAATTTGGTGGCCTATATATTACTCCTATTATAATATTATTTGCTTTTTCGTTTAATTCTATCCAAATAGTTTCTGTGTGTGGCTCTGTTTTGATTCCCTCTTTGAGACTACATTTCAAATTGTCCCTAACATATATGGCTACTCCCCCTCCTCGTCTAATATATCTATCTGAGTGAAATAGTTTAAATCCATATATTTGATATTCAGCTAATAGTTCTCTATTTTCTACATTCATCCACGTTTCGGTAAGTGCAATAATATCTATTTTTTCTGTGCAGACAAGAGCATTTAATTCGTTAATTTTATTTCTTAGACTTCTACTGTTAGTGTAATATACCCTAAGTGCATTGTTATTTTGCGGACCTTCTCTTTCCCTGATCATTTTGCCAATTCCTTTCTCCCACAAACACATACTTTTATTACCTCCTTCCTCCAAATCAATTCCCATACCTCTATCTACTAACAGTTTAAACCCAAACAAACACCTCTAACCACTTCTTCCAACGAGTTCGCAACAGCAACAACCCCAGCTCTCCATAGATGCACCCTATCACGAGCATACATTTCATTTTTTCCATAGAAGTGTTCCCAGTTGTCTATGAAAGATATTGCATTTGATTTGCAATATCTTTCCAGCCGGCAATTGACACCAAGTGCCCTCGATATCCATTCATTTCCCACTCCCTTTCTTGGAAGAATGCCACATATGATCGGGATTCCTCCCTTGCTCCTAACTAATTCTATGGCTGTTTTATACCTCTGAATCAGTTCCTCACTCCTAACTCGACCAACATCATTTCCTCCCACGCTAATGCAAATAATGGGATTGTTCCCATTACCAGCCATAATATCATTCATGTTGTTTATAATATCACCAATGCCAGCTCCGGGATAGCAAACCCTTAACCTGTTCCCCCTATCTCTAGCACAAAACGCTCTATCCAAATACCTTATCTGGGAATCTCCCACAACTAATGTTTGCTTAGGTACTTCCTTTACTTTCTGAGGGGCCTGCGCTTCCTTTCTCTTCGTTGCTTTCCCTTTTGCGCGATCCGCAGTCTCACCACAGCACTCGTCCTCCAAAACGTCAAATGAATTAGAAGTTGCTATGGCGTTTGAAGGCGGCTTTATCAAAGTCTTCTTAAGGCCCCTGTCTTTCACAACTCTCCAAGACGAGGTCCCTTTACTACTGGTCTCCTCCTTCGTTACTTCTCGTTGTTCTTTAAACTGACGCACCTCCTCCCACAGAGAGTCCAACTCTGTCCTCAGGGCTCCCACTAGAGTCACCAGGTCCTTAACTATAACTTCCATATTGCTATGATACACTCAGGAGCTCCGGTTAACACAACCTCTCACTGTGACTTCACCTGACTGACTGGTTGAACATGTATATGAGAGGGATTGGGTTGTTATAAATAGGAGGTGCCTCGTATGGGCCAATAGGCCTTCTGCAGTTACCTTCGTTCTTATGTGTTATGCAGTAATTTGCTCAACAAATCAACAACCGAACCAGTATTTATCAAGGTCTTTCCTAAATCTAAACATGTCCAATTTATAACCTTTTTTTCGAGTTCTATTTTGTTTTGATTCCTTTAATACCCTATTATTATCCCCCTTTTGTTATTCCCATTCGTCAACTTGTACACCTCTAATATGTCACCACTAGTTTTTCACCTTATGTTAGTATTGTTTGCTTTCCTTATTCAGAGCAGACCTTTAGCGAAACATATAAAAGGCTGTATTAGTAAGACAAGAAGTAAAAATTTCCAGTTAAATACATGAACTCAAAACAAAAATCGATGTAATGGAAATATATTGCATGAGCAGCAAAGATTTAGAGCAGACAGAGGTAAATACCGATCACAAATTCCAATCTCTCTACATTAAAAAATTCGAAGGCACATTATACAAACAATTCTTTTAAATCTTTATTAAAAAATCATATTCCATCAGACATACAATTTTTACATTTAAAATTGTATATAGGGAGTTTAGCTTTTAAATTTCAAAATAATTTCCCTAAATTAAGATAACTGTTCGTCTGCAGTTTTGGTCGTTGGGTTTGATCAATCTTGGCTTTTTGCATGAATCCTCGGGATTGTTACCGTCATCTTTTCTAGCTCGCTTTTTGGGCTGCAAATATTCGGTGCGGTTTTGCTCAAAATTTTGTATCGTCATATCAAATGAAGTGCAGGGAGTTTGCTTATTACTTTTGATGGAATCATTCAAAGTAATGATCTTCTTATCGAGGCTTGTGACCAGCGTATCATTTCTTTTTTTCATTGAAATGATACTGATTTTGTTTATCGCTTGTTTTTGCCTTATTGTCGATTACGACCTTTTCCTCCTTCTGTTGGAAATTTGCTTGCGAGCCTAGAGTCTTCTTTATCGGAGCACATACTCTTTTTGCCTAGTTGGTTTGCGAATACAACATTCGTATATAATTTCTGCCATTGCTCTGTATATTGGACCTGTTGCGTTACAGGAAAATCTATTATTTTTCTTAATATCGGTTAGAATTCACAGACTAATGAGTAAAGTTTTTCCAAGATATTTTGGCAAAATATTGAAAAACACGTAAATTATGCGTCCACAAACGTATTTTCTGGTCTGTGCTAAGAACTAGACTGAATTATTCAAGGAGCGGGATCCTTTTATATATACCCCAAGAGTTAAGTAAGTGAGGTGATTGACCTGAGCCTGAGTACATATAGGAATAACAATAGTGATATTAAATATATTTACGGGCTCACCAAAGTCCATGCTACATGGACACTTCGTTCTGAGTAGCTAAATCTGAAACAACAACAACAGTGTTTTTATTATTTATTTTATAAGAGAGAGAGAGAGAGAGAGAGAGAGAGAGAGAGAGAGAGAGAGAGAGAGAGAGAGAGAGAGAGAGAGAGAGAGAGAGAGAGAGAGAGAGAGAGAGAGACAGAGAGAGAGAGAGAGAGAGAGAGAGAGAGAGAGAGAGAAAGAGAGAGAGAGACAGAGAGAGAGAGAGAGAGAGAGAGAGAGAGAGAGAGAGAGAGAGAGAGAGAGAGAGAGAGAGAGAGAGAGAGAGAGAGAGAGAGAGAGAGAGAGAGAGAGAGAGAGAGAGATTGTCAGGTACAGTTTAATGCTGATAAATGCAAAGTTCTGAGGCTAGGTAATGATGAGTTACAAGATACGAGCTAGATGGTGTTGAGATTGCGAAAGGGATCTGGGAGTTATGATTAGTAAGAATTTAAAACAATAGGATCAATGCATGAATGTTCGTAATAAGGCAAATTGGACACTGGGATTTATTTATCGAAGCTTTAGTAACAAGAGACCTGATGTGGTTCTTCAGCTATATCTCGCTCTGGTTAGGCCCAATTTAGATTATTCAGTTCAGTTTTGGTCGCTGTCCTATAGAATGGATATAAATTCACTTGAACGTGTCCAGTGTAGGATGACTAAGTTAAAACCCTAAATTAGAAATCTTTCATATGAAGAAAGATTAACAAAGCTTAAATTGCATTAACTGGAAAGGCGTGGTTATAAATAGAAGCTGTCTCGTATGGGCCAATAGGCCTTCTGCAGTTACCTTTGTTCTTATATTAATAAGATACAAGCTAGATGGTGATGAGATTGCTGAAGGGATCTGAGAGATTTGATTAGTAACAGTTTAAAACCTAAGGATCAATGCACGAATGTTCGTAATAAGGCAAATAGGACACTGTGATTTATTAATCGAAGCGTTAGTAAAAGGACATCTGGTGTGGTTCTTCAGGTATATCTTGCTCTAGTTAGGCCCCATTTAGATTATGCAGGTCAGTTTTGGTCTCCGTACCATAGAATGGATATAAATTCTCTTGAACGTGTCAAGCTTAGGATGACAAAGTTAATTCCCCAAATTAGAAATCTTTCATATGAATAAAGATTAACAAAGCTTAAACTGCATTCACGGGAAAGGCGAAGAGTTAGGGGGTGACATGATTAAGGTTTACAAGTGGATGAATGGATATAATACAGGGGATATTAATGGAGTATTAAAAGTATCAACACACGAAAGAATGCGAAACAATTGGATAAGTTTAGATTTAGGAAAGACTTGGGTAAATACTGGTTCGGTAACAGGGTTGTTGATTTGTGGAACCAATTACCATGAAACGCAGTGGAGGTGGGGTTCCTCGACTGTTTCAAGCATGGGTTGGACATGTATATGAGAGGGATTGGGTTGTTATAAATAGGAGGTGCCTCGTATGGGCCAATAGGCCTTCTGCAGTTACCTTCGTTCTTATGTTCTTATGTGTTATGCAGTAATTTGCTCAACAAATCAACAACCGAACCAGTATTTATCAAGGTCTTTCCTAAATCTAAACATGTCCAATTTATAACCTTTTTTCGAGTTCTATTTTGTTTTGATTCCTTTAATACCCTATTATTATCCCCCTTTTGTTATTCCCATTCGTCAACTTGTACACCTCTAATATGTCACCACTAGTTTTTCACCTTATGTTAGTATTCTTTGCTTTCCTTATTCAGAGCAGACCTTTAGCGAAACATATAAAAGGCTGTATTAGTATGACAAGAAGTAAAAATTTCCAGTTAAATACATGAACTCAAAACAAAAATCGATGTAATGGAAATATATTGCATGAGCAGCAAAGATTTAGAGCAGACAGAGGTAAATACCGATCACAAATTTCTATCTCTCTACATTAAAAAATTCGAAGGCACATTATACAAACAATTCTTTTAAATCTTTATTAAAAAATCATATTCCATCAGACATACAATTTTTACATTTAAAATTGTATATAGGGAGTTTAGCTTTTAAATTTCAAAATAATTTCCCTAAATTAAGATAACTGTTCGTCTGAGTTTTGGTCGTTGGGTTTGATCAATCTTGGCTTTTTGCATGAATCCTCGGGATTGTTACCGTCATCTTTTCTAGCTCGCTTTTTGGGCTGCAAATATTCGGTGCGGTTTTGCTCAAAATTTTGTATCGTCATATCAAATGAAGTGCAGGGAGTTTGCTTATTACTTTTGATGGAATCATTCAAAGTAATGATCTTCTTATCGAGGCTTGTGACCAGCGTATCATTTCTTTTTTTCATTGGTACATCTGTAGACTGATTTTGTTTATCGCTTGTTTTTGCCTTATTGTCGATTACGACCTTTTCCTCCTTCTGTTGGAAATTTGCTTGCGAGCCTAGAGTCTTCTTTATCGGAGCACATACTCTTTTTGGCCTAGTTGGTTTGCGAATACAACATTCGTATATAATTTCTGCCATTGCTCTGTATATTGGACCTGTTGCGTTACAGGAAAATCTATTATTTTTCTTAATATCGGTTAGAATTCACAGACTAATGAGTAAAGTTTTTCCAAGATATGTTTTGGCAAAATATTGAAAAACACGTAAATTATGCGTCCACAAACGTATTTTCTGGTCTGTGCTAAGAACTAGACTGAATTATTCAAGGAGCGGGATCCTTTTATATATACCCCAAGAGTTGTGTAAGTGAGGTGATTGACCTGAGCCTGAGTACATATAGGAATAACAATAGTGATATTAAATATATTTACGGGCTCACCAAAGTCCATGCTACATGGACACTTCGTTCTGAGTAGCTAAATCTGAAACAACAACAACAGTGTTTTTATTATTTATTTTATAAGAGAGAGAGAGAGAGAGAGAGAGAGAGAGAGAGAGAGAGAGAGAGAGAGAGAGAGAGAGAGAGAGAGAGAGAGAGAGAGAGAGAGAGAGAGAGAGAGAGAGAGAGAGAGAGAGAGAGAGAGAGAGAGAGAGAGAGAGAGAGAGAGAGAGAGAGATTGTCAGGTACAGTTTAATGCTGATAAATGCAAAGTTCTGAGGCTAGGTAATGATGAGTTACAAGATACGAGCTAGATGGTGTTGAGATTGCGAAAGGGATCTGGGAGTTATGATTAGTAAGAATTTAAAACAATAGGATCAATGCATGAATGTTCGTAATAAGGCAAATTGGACACTGGGATTTATTTATCGAAGCTTTAGTAACAAGAGACCTGATGTGGTTCTTCAGCTATATCTCGCTCTGGTTAGGCCCAATTTAGATTATTCAGTTCAGTTTTGGTCGCTGTCCTATAGAATGGATATAAATTCACTTGAACGTGTCCAGTGTAGGATGACTAAGTTAAAACCCTAAATTAGAAATCTTTCATATGAAGAAAGATTAACAAAGCTTAAATTGCATTAACTGGAAAGGCGTGGTTATAAATAGAAGCTGTCTCGTATGGGCCAATAGGCCTTCTGCAGTTACCTTTGTTCTTATATTAATAAGATACAAGCTAGATGGTGATGAGATTGCTGAAGGGATCTGAGAGATTTGATTAGTAACAGTTTAAAACCTAAGGATCAATGCACGAATGTTCGTAATAAGGCAAATAGGACACTGTGATTTATTAATCGAAGCGTTAGTAAAAGGACATCTGGTGTGGTTCTTCAGGTATATCTTGCTCTAGTTAGGCCCCATTTAGATTATGCAGGTCAGTTTTGGTCTCCGTACCATAGAATGGATATAAATTCTCTTGAACGTGTCAAGCTTAGGATGACAAAGTTAATTCCCCAAATTAGAAATCTTTCATATGAATAAAGATTAACAAAGCTTAAACTGCATTCACGGGAAAGGCGAAGAGTTAGGGGGTGACATGATTAAGGTTTACAAGTGGATGAATGGATATAATACAGGGGATATTAATGGAGTATTAAAAGTATCAACACACGAAAGAATGCGAAACAATTGGATAAGTTTAGATTTAGGAAAAGACTTGGGTAAATACTGGTTCGGTAACAGGGTTGTTGATTTGTGGAACCAATTACCATGAAACGCAGTGGAGGTGGGGTCTCCTCGACTGTTTCAAGCATGGGTGGACATGTATATGAGAGGGATTGGGTTGTTATAAATAGGAGGTGCCTCGTATGGGCCAATAGGCCTTCTGCAGTTACCTTCGCTTATGTTTATGTGTTATGCAGTAATTTGCTCAACAAATCAACAACCGAACCAGTATTTATCAAGGTCTTTCCTAAATCTAAACATGTCCAATTTATAACCTTTTTTCGAGTCTATTTTGTTTGATTCCTTTAATACCCTATTATTATCCCCCTTTTGTTATTCCCATTCGTCAACTTGTACACCTCTAATATGTCACCACTAGTTTTTCACTTATGTTAGTATTCTTTGCTTCCTTATTCAGAGCAGACCTTTAGCGAAACATAAAAGGCTGTATTAGTATGACAAGAAGTAAAAATTTCCAGTTAAATACATGAACTCAAAACAAAATCGATGTAATGGAAATATATTGCATGAGCAGCAAAGATTTAGAGCAGACAGAGTAAATACCGATCACAAATTTCTATCTCTCTACATTAAAAAATTCGAAGGCACATTATACAAACAATTCTTTAAATCTTATTAAAAAATCATATTCCATCAGACATACAATTTTTACATTTAAAATTGTATATAGGGAGTTTAGCTTTTAAATTTCAAATAATTTCCCTAAATAAGATAACTGTTCGTCTGAGTTTGGTCGTTGGGTTTGATCAATCTTGGCTTTTTGCATGAATCCTCGGGATTGTTACCGTCATCTTTTCTAGCTCGCTTTTTGGCTGCAATATTCGGTGCGGTTTGCTCAAAATTTTGTATCGTCATATCAAATGAAGTGCAGGGAGTTTGCTTATTACTTTTGATGGAATCATTCAAAGTAATGATTTCTTATCGAGGCTTGTGACCAGCGTATCATTTCTTTTTTCATTGGTAATCTGTAGACTGATTTTGTTTATCGCTTGTTTTTGCCTTATTGTCGATTACGACCTTTTCCTCCTTCTGTTGGAAATTTGCTTGCGAGCCTAGAGTCTTCTTATCGGAGCACATACTTTTTTGGCCTAGTTGGTTTGCGAATACAACATTCGTATTAATTTCTGCCATTGCTCTGTATATTGGACCTGTTGCGTTACAGGAAAATCTATTATTTTTCTTAATATCGGTTAGAATTCACAGACTAATGAGTAAAGTTTTCCAAGATATGTTTTGGCAAAATATTGAAAAACACGTAAATTATGCGTCCACAAACGTATTTTCTGGTCTGTGCTAAGAACTAGACTGAATTATTCAAGGAGCGGGATCCTTTTATATATACCCCAAGAGTTGTGTAAGTGAGGTGATTGACCTGAGCCTGAGTACATATAGGAATAACAATAGTGATATTAAATATATTTACGGCTCACCAAAGTCCATGCTACATGGACACTTCGTTCTGAGTAGCTAAATCTGAAACAACAACAACAGTGTTTATTATTTATTTTATAAGAGAGAGAGAGAGAGAGAGAGAGAGAGGAGAGAGAGAGAGAGAGAAGAGAGAGAGAGAGAGAAGCGAGAGAGAGAGAGAGAGAGAGAGATTGTCAGGTACAGTTTAATGCTGATAAATGCAAAGTTCTGAGGCTAGGTAATGATGAGTTACAAGATACGAGCTAGATGGTGTTGAGATTGCGAAAGGGATCTGGGAGTTATGATTAGTAAGAATTTAAAACAATAGGATCAATGCATGAATGTTCGTAATAAGGCAAATTGGACACTGGGATTTATTTATCGAAGCTTTAGTAACAAGAGACCTGATGTGGTTCTTCAGCTATATCTCGTTCTGGTTAGGCCCAATTTAGATTATTCAGTTCAGTTTTGGTCGCTGTCCTATAGAATGGATATAAATTCACTTGAACGTGTCCAGTGTAGGATGACTAAGTTAAAACCCTAAATTAGAAATCTTTCATATGAAGAAAGATTAACAAAGCTTAAATTGCATTAACTGGAAAGGCGTGGTTATAAATAGAAGCTGTCTCGTATGGGCCAATAGGCCTTCTGCAGTTACCTTTGTCTTATATTAATAAGATACAAGCTAGATGGTGATGAGATTGCTGAAGGGATCTGAGAGATTTGATTAGTAACAGTTTAAAACCTCAGGATCAATGCACGAATGTTCGTAATAAGGCAAATAGGACACTGTGATTTATTAATCGAAGCGTTAGTAAAAGGACATCTGGTGTGGTTCTTCAGGTATATCTTGCTCTAGTTAGGCCCCATTTAGATTATGCAGGTCAGTTTTGGTCTCCGTACCATAGAATGGATATAAATTCTCTTGAACGTGTCAAGCTTAGGATGACAAAGTTAATTCCCCAAATTAGAAATCTTTCATATGAATAAAGATTAACAAAGCTTAAACTGCATTCACGGGAAAGGCGAAGAGTTAGGGGGTGACATGATTAAGGTTTACAAGTGGATGAATGGATATAATACAGGGGATATTAATGGAGTATTAAAAGTATCAACACACGAAAGAATGCGAAACAATTGGATAAGTTTAGATTTAGGAAAGACTTGGGTAAATACTGGTTCGGTAACAGGGTTGTTGATTTGTGGAACCAATTACCATGAAACGCAGTGGAGGTGGGGTTCCTCGACTGTTTCAAGCATGGGTTGGACATGTATATGAGAGGGATTGGGTTGTTATAAATAGGAGGTGCCTCGTATGGGCCAATAGGCCTTCTGCAGTTACCTTCGTTCTTATGTTCTTATGTGTTATGCAGTAATTTGCTCAACAAATCAACAACCGAACCAGTATTTATCAAGGTCTTTCCTAAATCTAAACATGTCCAATTTATAACCTTTTTTTCGAGTTCTATTTGTTTTGATTCCTTTAATACCCTATTATTATCCCCCTTTGTTATTCCCATTCGTCAACTTGTACACCTCTAATATGTCACCACTAGTTTTTCACCTTATGTTAGTATTCTTTGCTTTCCTTATTCAGAGCAGACCTTTAGCGAAACATATAAAAGGCTGTATTAGTATGACAAGAAGTAAAAATTTCCAGTTAAATACATGAACTCAAAACAAAAATCGATGTAATGGAAATATATTGCATGAGCAGCAAAGATTTAGAGCAGACAGAGGTAAATACCGATCACAAATTTCTATCTCTCTACATTAAAAAATTCGAAGGCACATTATACAAACAATTCTTTTAAATCTTTATTAAAAAATCATATTCCATCAGACATACAATTTTTACATTTAAAATTGTATATAGGGAGTTTAGCTTTTAAATTTCAAAATAATTTCCCTAAATTAAGATAACTGTTCGTCTGCAGTTTTGGTCGTTGGGTTTGATCAATCTTGGCTTTTTGCATGAATCCTCGGGATTGTTACCGTCATCTTTTCTAGCTCGCTTTTTGGGCTGCAAATATTCGGTGCGGTTTTGCTCAAAATTTTGTATCGTCATATCAAATGAAGTGCAGGGAGTTTGCTTATTACTTTTGATGGAATCATTCAAAGTAATGATCTTCTTATCGAGGCTTGTGACCAGCGTATCATTTCTTTTTTCATTGGTACATCTGTAGACTGATTTTGTTTATCGCTTGTTTTTGCCTTATTGTCGATTACGACCTTTTCCTCCTTCTGTTGGAAATTTGCTTGCGAGCCTAGAGTCTTCTTATCGGAGCACATACTCTTTTTGGCCTAGTTGGTTTGCGAATACAACATTCGTATATAATTTCTGCCATTGCTCTGTATATTGGACCTGTTGCGTTACAGGAAAATCTATTATTTTTCTTAATATCGGTTAGAATTCACAGACTAATGAGTAAAGTTTTTCCAAGATATGTTTTGGCAAAATATTGAAAAACACGTAAATTATGCGTCACAAACGTATTTTCTGGTCTGTGCTAAGAACTAGACTGAATTATTCAAGGAGCGGGATCCTTTTATATATACCCCAAGAGTTGTGTAAGTGAGGTGATTGACCTGAGCCTGAGTACATATAGGAATAACAATAGTGATATTAAATATATTTACGGGCTCACCAAAGTCCATGCTACATGGACACTTCGTTCTGAGTAGCTAAATCTGAAACAACAACAACAGTGTTTTTATTATTTATTTTATAAGAGAGAGAGAGAGAGAGAGAGAGAGAGAGAGGAGAAGAGAGAGAGAGAGAGAGAGAGAGAGAGAGAGAGAGAGAGAGGGAGAGAGAGAGAGAGAGAGAGAGAGAGAGGAGAGAGAGAGAGAGAGGAGAGAGAGAGAGAGAGAGAGAGAGAGAGGAGAGAGAGGAGAGAGAGAGGAGAGAGAGAGGAGAGAGAGAGAGAGAGAGAGAGAGAGAGAGAGAGAGAGAGAGAGAGAGAGAGAGAGAGAGAGAGGAGAGAGAGAGAGAGAGAGAGAGAGAGAGAGAGATTGTCAGGTACAGTTTAATGCTGATAAATGCAAAGTTCTGAGGCTAGGTAATGATGAGTTACAAGATACGAGCTAGATGGTGTTGAGATTGCGAAAGGGATCTGGGAGTTATGATTAGTAAGAATTTAAAACAATAGGATCAATGCATGAATGTTCGTAATAAGGCAAATTGGACACTGGGATTTATTTATCGAAGCTTTAGTAACAAGAGACCTGATGTGGTTCTTCAGCTATATCTCGTTCTGGTTAGGCCCAATTTAGATTATTCAGTTCAGTTTTGGTCGCTGTCCTATAGAATGGATATAAATTCACTTGAACGTGTCCAGTGTAGGATGACTAAGTTAAAACCCTAAATTAGAAATCTTTCATATGAAGAAAGATTAACAAAGCTTAAATTGCATTAACTGGAAAGGCGTGGTTATAAATAGAAGCTGTCTCGTATGGGCCAATAGGCCTTCTGCAGTTACCTTTGTTCTTATATTAATAAGATACAAGCTAGATGGTGATGAGATTGCTGAAGGGATCTGAAGATTTGATTAGTAACAGTTTAAAACCTCAGGATCAATGCACGAATGTTCGTAATAAGGCAAATAGACACTGTGATTTATTAATCGAAGCGTTAGTAAAAGGACATCTGGTGTGGTTCTTCAGGTATATCTTGCTCTAGTTAGGCCCCATTTAGATTATGCAGGTCAGTTTTGGTCTCCGTACCATAGAATGGATATAAATTCTCTTGAACGTGTCAAGCTTAGGATGACAAAGTTAATTCCCCAAATTAGAAATCTTTCATATGAATAAAGATTAACAAAGCTTAAACTGCATTCACGGGAAAGGCGAAGAGTTAGGGGGTGACATGATTAAGGTTTACAAGTGGATGAATGGATATAATACAGGGGATATTAATGGAGTATTAAAAGTATCAACACACGAAAGAATGCGAAACAATTGGATAAGTTTAGATTTAGGAAAGACTTGGGTAAATACTGGTTCGGTAACAGGGTTGTTGATTTGTGGAACCAATTACCATGAAACGCAGTGGAGGTGGGGTTCCTCGACTGTTTCAAGCATGGGTTGGACATGTATATGAGAGGGATTGGGTTGTTATAAATAGGAGGTGCCTCGTATGGGCCAATAGGCCTTCTGCAGTTACCTTCGTTCTTATTCTTATGTGTTATGCAGTAATTTGCTCAACAAATCAACAACCGAACCAGTATTTATCAAGGTCTTTCCTAAATCTAAACATGTCCAATTTATAACCTTTTTTTCGAGTTCTATTTTGTTTTGATTCCTTTAATACCCTATTATTATCCCCCTTTTGTTATTCCCATTCGTCAACTTGTACACCTCTAATATGTCACCACTAGTTTTTCACCTTATGTTAGTATTCTTTGCTTTCCTTATTCAGAGCAGACCTTTAGCGAAACATATAAAAGGCTGTATTAGTATGACAAGAAGTAAAAATTTCCAGTTAAATACATGAACAAAACAAAAATCGATGTAATGGAAATATATTGCATGAGCAGCAAAGATTTAGAGCAGACAGAGGTAAATACCGATCACAAATTTCTATCTCTCTACATTAAAAAATTCGAAGGCACATTATACAAACAATTCTTTTAAATCTTTATTAAAAAATCATATTCCATCAGACATACAATTTTACATTTAAAATTGTATATAGGGAGTTTAGCTTTTAAATTTCAAAATAATTTCCCTAAATTAAGATAACTGTTCGTCTGCAGTTTTGGTCGTTGGGTTTGATCAATCTTGGCTTTTTGCATGAATCCTCGGGATTGTTACCGTCATCTTTTCTAGCTCGCTTTTTGGGCTGCAAATATTCGGTGCGGTTTTGCTCAAAATTTTGTATCGTCATATCAAATGAAGTGCAGGGAGTTTGCTTATTACTTTTGATGGAATCATTCAAAGTAATGATCTTCTTATCGAGGCTTGTGACCAGCGTATCATTTCTTTTTTTCATTGGTACATCTGTAGACTGATTTTGTTTATCGCTTGTTTTTGCCTTATTGTCGATTACGACCTTTTTCCTCCTTCTGTTGGAAATTTGCTTGCGAGCCTAGAGTCTTCTTTATCGGAAGCACATACTCTTTTTGGCCTAGTTGGTTTGCGAATACAACATTCGTATATAATTTCTGCCATTGCTCTGTATATGGACCTGTTGCGTTACAGGAAAATCTATTTTTTTTAATATCGGTTAGAATTCACAGACTAATGAGTAAAGTTTTTCCAAGATATGTTTTGGCAAAATATTGAAAAAACACGTAAAATTATGCGTCCACAAACGTATTTTCTGTCTGTGCTAAGAACTAGACTGAATTATTCAAGGAGCGGGATCCTTTTATATATACCCCAAGAGTTGTGTAAGTGAGGTGATTGACCTGAGCCTGAGTACATATAGGAATAACAATAGTGATATAAATATATTTACGGGCTCACCAAAGTCCATGCTACATGGACACTTCGTTCTGAGTAGCTAAATCTGAAACAACAACAACAGTGTTTTTATTATTTATTTTATAAAAGAGAGAGAGAGAGAGAGAGAGAGAGAGAGAGATGAGAGAGAGAGAGAGAGAGAGAGAGAGGAGAGAGAGGAGAAGAGAGAGAGAGAGAGAGAGAGAGAGAGAGGGGAGAGAGAGAGGAGGAGAGAGAGAGAGAGAGAGAGAGAGAGGAGGAGAGGAGAGAGAAGAGAGAGGAGAGGGAGAGAGAGAGAGAGAGAGAGAGATGAGAGAGAGAGAGAAGAGAGAGAGAGGAGAGGAGAGAGAGAGGAGAGAGAGAGAGAGAGAGAGATTGTCAGGTACAGTTTAATGCTGATAAATGCAAAGTTCTGAGGCTAGGTAATGATGAGTTACAAGATACGAGCTAGATGGTGTTGAGATTGCGAAAGGGATCTGGGAGTTATGATTAGTAAGAATTTAAAACAATAGGATCAATGCATGAATGTTCGTAATAAGGCAAATTGACACTGGGATTTATTTATCGAAGCTTTAGTAACAAGAGACCTGATGTGGTTTTCAGCTATATCTCGTTCTGGTTAGGCCCAATTTAGATTATTCAGTTCAGTTTTGGTCGCTGTCCTATAGAATGGATATAAATTCACTTGAACGTGTCCAGTGTAGGATGACTAAGTTAAAACCCTAAATTAGAAATCTTTCATATGAAGAAAGATTAACAAAGCTTAAATTGCATTAACTGGAAAGGCGTGGTTATAAATAGAAGCTGTCTCGTATGGGCCAATAGGCCTTCTGCAGTTACCTTTGTTCTTATATTAATAAGATACAAGCTAGATGGTGATGAGATTGCTGAAGGGATCTGAGAGATTTGATTAGTAACAGTTTAAAACCTCAGGATCAATGCACGAATGTTCGTAATAAGGCAAATAGGACACTGTGATTTATTAATCGAAGCGTTAGTAAAAGGACATCTGGTGTGGTTCTTCAGGTATATCTTGCTCTAGTTAGGCCCCATTTAGATTATGCAGGTCAGTTTTGGTCTCCGTACCATAGAATGGATATAAATTCTCTTGAACGTGTCAAGCTTAGGATGACAAAGTTAATTCCCCAAATTAGAAATCTTTCATATGAATAAAGATTAACAAAGCTTAAACTGCATTCACGGGAAAGGCGAAGAGTTAGGGGGTGACATGATTAGGTTTACAAGTGGATGAATGGATATAATACAGGGGATATTAATGGAGTATTAAAAGTATCAACACACGAAAGAATGCGAAACAATTGGATAAGTTTAGATTTAGGAAAGACTTGGGTAAATACTGGTTCGGTAACAGGGTTGTTGATTTGTGGAAACCAATTACCATGAAAACGCAGTGGAGGTGGGGTTCCTCGACTGTTTCAAGCATGGGTTGGACATGTATATGAGAGGGATTGGGTTGTTATAAATAGGAGGTGCCTCGTATGGGCCAATAGGCCTTCTGCAGTTACCTTCGTTCTTATGTGTTATGCAGTAATTTGCTCAACAAATCAACAAACCGAACCAGTATTTATCAAGGTCTTTCCTAAATCTAAACATGTCCAATTTATAACCTTTTTTTCGAGTTCTATTTGTTTTGATTCCTTTAATACCCTATTATTATCCCCCTTTTGTTATTCCCATTCGTCAACTTGTACACCTCTAATATGTCACCACTAGTTTTTCACCTTATGTTAGTATTCTTTGCTTTCCTTATTCAGAGCAGACCTTTAGCGAAACATATAAAAGGCTGTATTAGTATGACAAGAAGTAAAAATTTCCAGTTAAATACATGAACTGAAAACAAAAATCGATGTAATGGAAATATATTGCATGAGCAGCAAAGATTTAGAGCAGACAGAGGTAAATACCGATCACAAATTCTATCTCTCTACATTAAAAATTCGAAGGCACATTATACAAACAATTCTTTTAAATCTTTATTAAAAAATCATATTCCATCAGACATACAATTTTACATTTAAAATTGTATATAGGGAGTTTAGCTTTTAAATTTCAAAATAATTTCCCTAAATTAAGATAACTGTTCGTCTGCAGTTTTGGTCGTTGGGTTTGATCAATCTTGGCTTTTTGCATGAATCTCGGGATTGTTACCGTCATCTTTTCTAGCTCGCTTTTTGGGCTGCAAATATTCGGTGCGGTTTTGCTCAAAATTTTGTATCGCCATATCAAATGAAGTGCAGGGAGTTTGCTTATTACTTTTGATGGAATCATTCAAAGTAATGATCTTCTTATCGAGGCTTGTGACCAGCGTATCATTTCTTTTTTCATTGGTACATCTGTAGACTGATTTTGTTTATCGCTTGTTTTGCCTTATTGTCGATTACGACCTTTTCCTCCTTCTGTTGGAAATTTGCTTGCGAGCCTAGAGTCTTCTTTATCGGAGCACATACTCTTTTTGGCCTAGTTGGTTTGCGAATACAACATTCGTATATAATTTCTGCCATTGCTCTGTATATTGGACCTGTTGCGTTACAGGAAAATCTATTATTTTTCTTAATATCGGTTAGAATTCACAGACTAATGAGTAAAGTTTTTCCAAGATATGTTTTGGCAAAATATTGAAAAACACGTAAATTATGCGTCCACAAACGTATTTTCTGGTCTGTGCTAAGAACTAGACTGAATTATTCAAGGAGCGGGATCCTTTTATATATACCCCAAGAGTTGTGTAAGTGAGGTGATTGACCTGAGCCTGAGTACATATAGGAATAACAATAGTGATATTAAATATATTTACGGGCTCACCAAAGTCCATGCTACATGGACACTTCGTTCTGAGTAGCTAAATCTGAAACAACAACAACAGTGTTTTATTATTTATTTTATAAGAGAGAGAGAGAGAGAGAGAGAGAGAGAGAGAGAGAAGGAGGGAGAGAGAGAGAGGAGAGAGGGAGAGAGAGAGAAGAGAGGAGAGAGAGAGAGGAGAGAGAGAGAGAGAGGAGAGAGAGAGAGAGAGAGAGAGAGAGAGAGAGAGAGAGAGAGAGAGAAGAGAGAGAGAGAGAGAGAGGAGAGAGAGAGAGAGAGAGAGAGAGAGAGAGAGAGAGAGAGAGAGAGAGAGAGATTGTCAGGTACAGTTTAATGCTGATAAATGCAAAGTTCTGAGGCTAGGTAATGATGAGTTACAAGATACGAGCTAGATGGTGTGAGATTGCGAAAGGGATCTGGGAGTTATGATTAGTAAGAATTTAAAACAATAGGATCAATGCATGAATGTTCGTAATAAGGCAAATTGGACACTGGGATTTATTTATCGAAGCTTTAGTAACAAGAGACCTGATGTGGTTCTTCAGCTATATCTCGTTCTGGTTAGGCCCAATTTAGATTATTCAGTTCAGTTTTGGTCGCTGTCCTATAGAATGGATATAAATTCACTTGAACGTGTCCAGTGTAGGATGACTAAGTTAAAACCCTAAATTAGAAATCTTTCATATGAAGAAAGATTAACAAAGCTTAAATTGCATTAACTGGAAAGGCGTGGTTATAAATAGAAGCTGTCTCGTATGGGCCAATAGGCCTTCTGCAGTTACCTTTGTTCTTATATTAATAAGATACAAGCTAGATGGTGATGAGATTGCTGAAGGGATCTGAGAGATTTGATTAGTAACAGTTTAAAACCTCAGGATCAATGCACGAATGTTCGTAATAAGGCAAATAGGACACTGTGATTTATTAATCGAAGCGTTAGTAAAAGGACATCTGGTGTGGTTCTTCAGGTATATCTTGCTCTAGTTAGGCCCCATTTAGATTATGCAGGTCAGTTTTGGTCTCCGTACCATAGAATGGATATAAATTCTCTTGAACGTGTCAAGCTTAGGATGACAAAGTTAATTCCCCAAATTAGAAATCTTTCATATGAATAAAGATTAACAAAGCTTAAACTGCATTCACGGGAAAGGCGAAGAGTTAGGGGGTGACATGATTAAGGTTTACAAGTGGATGAATGGATATAATACAGGGGATATTAATGGAGTATTAAAAGTATCAACACACGAAAGAATGCGAAACAATTGGATAAGTTTAGATTTAGGAAAGACTTGGGTAAATACTGGTTCGGTAACAGGGTTGTTGATTTGTGGAACCAATTACCATGAAACGCAGTGGAGGTGGGGTTCCTCGACTGTTTCAAGCATGGGTTGGACATGTATATGAGAGGGATTGGGTTGTTATAAATAGGAGGTGCCTCGTATGGGCCAATAGGCCTTCTGCAGTTACCTTCGTTCTTATGTAGTTATGCAGTAATTTGCTCAACAAATCAACAACCGAACCAGTATTTATCAAGGTCTTTCCTAAATCTAAACATGTCCAATTTATAACCTTTTTTTCGAGTTCTATTTTGTTTTGATTCCTTTAATACCCTATTATTATCCCCCTTTTGTTATTCCCATTCGTCAACTTGTACACCTCTAATATGTCACCACTAGTTTTTCACCTTATGTTAGTATTCTTTGCTTTCCTTATTCAGAGCAGACCTTTAGCGAAACATATAAAAGGCTGTATTAGTATGACAAGAAGTAAAAATTTCCAGTTAAATACATGAACTCAAAACAAAAATCGATGTAATGGAAATATATTGCATGAGCAGCAAAGATTTAGAGCAGACAGAGGTAAATACCGATCACAAATTTCTATCTCTCTACATTAAAAAATTCGAAGGCACATTATACAAACAATTCTTTTAAATCTTTATTAAAAAATCATATTCCATCAGACATACAATTTTTACATTTAAAATTGTATATAGGGAGTTTAGCTTTTAAATTTCAAAATAATTTCCCTAAATTAAGATAACTGTTCGTCTGCAGTTTTGGTCGTTGGGTTTGATCAATCTTGGCTTTTTGCATGAATCCTCGGGATTGTTACCGTCATCTTTTCTAGCTCGCTTTTTGGGCTGCAAATATTCGGTGCGGTTTGCTCAAAATTTTGTATCGTCATATCAAATGAAGTGCAGGGAGTTTGCTTATTACTTTTGATGGAATCATTCAAAGTAATGATCTTCTTATCGAGGCTTGTGACCAGCGTATCATTTCTTTTTTTCATTGGTACATCTGTAGACTGATTTTGTTTATCGCTTGTTTTTGCCTTATTGTCGATTACGACCTTTTCCTCCTTCTGTTGGAAATTTGCTTGCGAGCCTAGAGTCTTCTTTATCGGAGCACATACTCTTTTGGCCTAGTTGGTTTGCGAATACAACATTCGTATATAATTTCTGCCATTGCTCTGTATATTGGACCTGTTGCGTTACAGGAAAATCTATTATTTTTCTTAATATCGGTTAGAATTCACAGACTAATGAGTAAAGTTTTTCCAAGATATGTTTTGGCAAAATATTGAAAAACACGTAAATTATGCGTCCACAAACGTATTTTCTGGTCTGTGCTAAGAACTAGACTGAATTATTCAAGGAGCGGGATCCTTTTATATATACCCCAAGAGTTGTGTAAGTGAGGTGATTGACCTGAGCCTGAGTACATATAGGAATAACAATAGTGATATTAAATATATTTACGGGCTCACCAAAGTCCATGCTACATGGACACTTCGTTCTGAGTAGCTAAATCTGAAACAACAACAACAGTGTTTTTATTATTTATTTTAAAAGAGAGAGAGAGAGAGAGAGAGAGAGAGAGAGAGAGAGAGAGAGAGAGAGAGAGAGAGAGAGAGAGAGAGAGAGAGAGAGAGAGAGAGAGAGAGAGAGAGAGAGAGAGAGGAGAGAGAGAGAGAGAGAGAGAGAGAGAGAGAGAGAGAGAGAGAGAGAGAGAGAGAGAGAGAGAGAGAGAGAGAGAGAGAGAGAGAGAGAGAGAGAGAGAGAGAGAGAGAGAGAGATTGTCAGGTACAGTTTAATGCTGATAAATGCAAAGTTCTGAGGCTAGGTAATGATGAGTTACAAGATACGAGCTAGATGGTGTTGAGATTGCGAAAGGGATCTGGGAGTTATGATTAGTAAGAATTTAAAACAATAGGATCAATGCATGAATGTTCGTAATAAGGCAAATTGGACACTGGGATTTATTTATCGAAGCTTTAGTAACAAGAGACCTGATGTGGTTCTTCAGCTATATCTCGTTCTGGTTAGGCCCAATTTAGATTATTCAGTTCAGTTTTGGTCGCTGTCCTATAGAATGGATATAAATTCACTTGAACGTGTCCAGTGTAGGATGACTAAGTTAAAACCCTAAATTAGAAATCTTTCATATGAAGAAAGATTAACAAAGCTTAAATTGCATTAACTGGAAAGGCGTGGTTATAAATAGAAGCTGTCTCGTATGGGCCAATAGGCCTTCTGCAGTTACCTTTGTTCTTATATTAATAAGATACAAGCTAGATGGTGATGAGATTGCTGAAGGGATCTGAGAGATTTGATTAGTAACAGTTTAAAACCTCAGGATCAATGCACGAATGTTCGTAATAAGGCAAATAGGACACTGTGATTTATTAATCGAAGCGTTAGTAAAAGGACATCTGGTGTGGTTCTTCAGGTATATCTTGCTCTAGTTAGGCCCCATTTAGATTATGCAGGTCAGTTTTGGTCTCCGTACCATAGAATGGATATAAATTCTCTTGAACGTGTCAAGCTTAGGATGACAAAGTTAATTCCCCAAATTAGAAATCTTTCATATGAATAAAGATTAACAAAGCTTAAACTGCATTCACGGGAAAGGCGAAGAGTTAGGGGGTGACATGATTAAGGTTTACAAGTGGATGAATGGATATAATACAGGGGATATTAATGGAGTATTAAAAGTATCAACACACGAAAGAATGCGAAACAATTGGATAAGTTTAGATTTAGGAAAGACTTGGGTAAATACTGGTTCGGTAACAGGGTTGTTGATTTGTGGAACCAATTACCATGAAACGCAGTGGAGGTGGGGTTCCTCGACTGTTTCAAGCATGGGTTGGACATGTATATGAGAGGGATTGGGTTGTTATAAATAGGAGGTGCCTCGTATGGGCCAATAGGCCTTCTGCAGTTACCTTCGTTCTTATGTTCTAGTGTTATGCAGTAATTTGCTCAACAAATCAACAACCGAACCAGTATTTATCAAGGTCTTTCCTAAATCTAAACATGTCCAATTTAAACCTTTTTTTCGAGTTCTATTTGTTTTGATTCCTTTAATACCCTATTATATCCCCTTTGTTATTCCCATTCGTCAACTTGTACACCTCTAATATGTCACCACTAGTTTTTCACCTTATGTTAGTATTCTTTGCTTTCCTTATTCAGAGCAGACCTTTAGCGAAACATATAAAAGGCTGTATTAGTATGACAAGAAGTAAAAATTTCCAGTTAAATACATGAACTCAAAACAAAAATCGATGTAATGGAAATATATTGCATGAGCAGCAAAGATTTAGAGCAGACAGAGGTAAATACCGATCACAAATTTCTATCTCTCTACATTAAAAAATTCGAAGGCACATTATACAAACAATTCTTTTAAATCTTTATTAAAAAATCATATTCCATCAGACATACAATTTTTACATTTAAAATTGTATATAGGGAGTTTAGCTTTTAAATTTCAAAATAATTTCCCTAAATTAAGATAACTGTTCGTCTGCAGTTTTGGTCGTTGGGTTTGATCAATCTTGGCTTTTGCATGAATCCTCGGGATTGTTACCGTCATCTTTTCTAGCTCGCTTTTTGGGCTGCAAATATTCGGTGCGGTTTTGCTCAAAATTTTGTATCGCCATATCAAATGAAGTGCAGGGAGTTTGCTTATTACTTTTGATGGAATCATTCAAAGTAATGATCTTCTTATCGAGGCTTGTGACCAGCGTATCATTTCTTTTTTTCATTGGTACATCTGTAGACTGATTTTGTTTATCGCTTGTTTTTGCCTTATTGTCGATTACGACCTTTTCCTCCTTCTGTTGGAAATTTGCTTGCGAGCCTAGAGTCTTCTTTATCGGAGCACATACTCTTTTTGCCTAGTTGGTTTGCGAATACAACATTCGTATATAATTTCTGCCATTGCTCTGTATATTGGACCTGTTGCGTTACAGGAAAATCTATTATTTTTCTTAATATCGGTTAGAATTCACAGACTAATGAGTAAAGTTTTTCCAAGATATGTTTTGGCAAAATATTGAAAAACACGTAAATTATGCGTCCACAAACGTATTTTCTGGTCTGTGCTAAGAACTAGACTGAATTATTCAAGGAGCGGGATCCTTTTATATATACCCCAAGAGTTGTGTAAGTGAGGTGATTGACCTGAGCCTGAGTACATATAGGAATAACAATAGTGATATTAAATATATTTACGGGCTCACCAAAGTCCATGCTACATGGACACTTCGTTCTGAGTAGCTAAATCTGAAACAACAACAACAGTGTTTTTATTATTTATTTTATAGAGAGAGAGAGAGAGAGAGAGAGAGAGAGAGAGAGAGAGAGAGAGAGAGAGAGAGAGAGAGAGAGAGAGAGAGAGAGAGAGAGAGAGAGAGAGAGAGAGAGAGAGAGAGGAGAGAGAGAGAGAGAGAGAGAGAGAGAGAGAGAGAGAGAGAGAGAGAGAGAGAGAGAGAGAGAGAGAGAGAGAGAGAGAGAGAGAGAGAGAGAGAGAGAGAGAGAGAGAGAGAGAGAGAGAGAGAGAGAGAGAGAGAGAGAGAGAGAGAGAGAGAGAGAGATTGTCAGGTACAGTTTAATGCTGATAAATGCAAAGTTCTGAGGCTAGGTAATGATGAGTTACAAGATACGAGCTAGATGGTGTTGAGATTGCGAAAGGGATCTGGGAGTTATGATTAGTAAGAATTTAAAACAATAGGATCAATGCATGAATGTTCGTAATAAGGCAAATTGGACACTGGGATTTATTTATCGAAGCTTTAGTAACAAGAGACCTGATGTGGTTCTTCAGCTATATCTCTCTGGTTAGGCCCAATTTAGATTATTCAGTTCAGTTTTGGTCGCTGTCCTATAGAATGGATATAAATTCACTTGAACGTGTCCAGTGTAGGATGACTAAGTTAAAACCCTAAATTAGAAATCTTTCATATGAAGAAAGATTAACAAAGCTTAAATTGCATTAACTGGAAAGGCGTGGTTATAAATAGAAGCTGTCTCGTATGGGCCAATAGGCCTTCTGCAGTTACCTTTGTTCTTATATTAATAAGATACAAGCTAGATGGTGATGAGATTGCTGAAGGGATCTGAGAGATTTGATTAGTAACAGTTTAAAACCTCAGGATCAATGCACGAATGTTCGTAATAAGGCAAATAGGACACTGTGATTTATTAATCGAAGCGTTAGTAAAAGGACATCTGGTGTGGTTCTTCAGGTATATCTTGCTCTAGTTAGGCCCCATTTAGATTATGCAGGTCAGTTTTGGTCTCCGTACCATAGAATGGATATAAATTCTCTTGAACGTGTCAAGCTTAGGATGACAAAGTTAATTCCCCAAATTAGAAATCTTTCATATGAATAAAGATTAACAAAGCTTAAACTGCATTCACGGGAAAGGCGAAGAGTTAGGGGGTGACATGATTAAGGTTTACAAGTGGATGAATGGATATAATACAGGGGATATTAATGGAGTATTAAAAGTATCAACACACGAAAGAATGCGAAACAATTGGATAAGTTTAGATTTAGGAAAGACTTGGGTAAATACTGGTTCGGTAACAGGGTTGTTGATTTGTGGAACCAATTACCATGAAACGCAGTGGAGGTGGGGTTCCTCGACTGTTTCAAGCATGGGTTGGACATGTATATGAGAGGGATTGGGTTGTTATAAATAGGAGGTGCCTCGTATGGGCCAATAGGCCTTCTGCAGTTACCTTCGTTCTTATGTGTTATGCAGTAATTTGCTCAACAAATCAACAACCGAACCAGTATTTATCAAGGTCTTTCCTAAATCTAAACATGTCCAATTTATAACCTTTTTTTCGAGTTCTATTTTGTTTTGATTCCTTTAATACCCTATTATTATCCCCCTTTTGTTATTCCCATTCGTCAACTTGTACACCTCTAATATGTCACCACTAGTTTTTCACCTTATGTTAGTATTCTTTGCTTTCCTTATTCAGAGCAGACCTTTAGCGAAACATATAAAAGGCTGTATTAGTATGACAAGAAGTAAAAATTTCCAGTTAAATACATGAACTAAAACAAAAATCGATGTAATGGAAATATATTGCATGAGCAGCAAAGATTTAGAGCAGACAGAGGTAAATACCGATCACAAATTTCTATCTCTCTACATTAAAAAATTCGAAGGCACATTATACAAACAATTCTTTTAAATCTTTATTAAAAAATCATATTCCATCAGACATACAATTTTTACATTTAAAATTGTATATAGGGAGTTTAGCTTTTAAATTTCAAAATAATTTCCCTAAATTAAGATAACTGTTCGTCTGCAGTTTTGGTCGTTGGGTTTGATCAATCTTGGCTTTTTGCATGAATCCTCGGGATTGTTACCGTCATCTTTTCTAGCTCGCTTTTTGGGCTGCAAATATTCGGTGCGGTTTTGCTCAAAATTTTGTATCGTCATATCAAATGAAGTGCAGGGAGTTTGCTTATTACTTTTGATGGAATCATTCAAAGTAATGATCTTCTTATCGAGGCTTGTGACCAGCGTATCATTTCTTTTTTTCATTGGTACATCTGTAGACTGATTTTGTTTATCGCTTGTTTTTGCCTTATTGTCGATTACGACCTTTTCCTCCTTCTGTTGGAAATTTGCTTGCGAGCCTAGAGTCTTCTTTATCGGAGCACATACTCTTTTTGGCCTAGTTGGTTTGCGAATACAACATTCGTATATAATTTCTGCCATTGCTCTGTATATTGGACCTGTTGCGTTACAGGAAAATCTATTATTTTTCTTAATATCGGTTAGAATTCACAGACTAATGAGTAAAGTTTTTCCAAGATATGTTTTGGCAAAATATTGAAAAACACGTAAATTATGCGTCCACAAACGTATTTTCTGGTCTGTGCTAAGAACTAGACTGAATTATTCAAGGAGCGGGATCCTTTTATATATACCCCAAGAGTTGTGTAAGTGAGGTGATTGACCTGAGCCTGAGTACATATAGGAATAACAATAGTGATATTAAATATATTTACGGGCTCACCAAAGTCCATGCTACATGGACACTTCGTTCTGAGTAGCTAAATCTGAAACAACAACAACAGTGTTTTTATTATTTATTTTATAAGAAGAGAGAGAGAGAGAGAGAGAGAGAAGAGAGAGGAAGAGAGAAGAGAGGAGAGAGAGAGAGAGGGAGAGAGAGAGAGAGGAGAGAGAGGAGAGAGAGAGAGGAGAGAGAGAGAGAGAGAGAGAGGAGAGAGAGAGAGGAGAGAGAGAGAGAGAGAGAGAGAGAGGAGAGAGAGGAGAGAGGAGAGAGAGAGAGGAGAGAGAGAGAGAGAGAGAGAGAGAGAGAGAGAGAGAGAGAGAGAGAGATTGTCAGGTACAGTTTAATGCTGATAAATGCAAAGTTCTGAGGCTAGGTAATGATGAGTTACAAGATACGAGCTAGATGGTGTTGAGATTGCGAAAGGGATCTGGGAGTTATGATTAGTAAGAATTTAAAACAATAGGATCAATGCATGAATGTTCGTAATAAGGCAAATTGGACACTGGGATTTATTTATCGAAGCTTTAGTAACAAGAGACCTGATGTGGTTCTTCAGCTATATCTCGTTCTGGTTAGGCCCAATTTAGATTATTCAGTTCAGTTTTGGTCGCTGTCCTATAGAATGGATATAAATTCACTTGAACGTGTCCAGTGTAGGATGACTAAGTTAAAACCCTAAATTAGAAATCTTTCATATGAAGAAAGATTAACAAAGCTTAAATTGCATTAACTGGAAAGGCGTGGTTATAAATAGAAGCTGTCTCGTATGGGCCAATAGGCCTTCTGCAGTTACCTTTGTTCTTATATTAATAAGATACAAGCTAGATGGTGATGAGATTGCTGAAGGGATCTGAGAGATTTGATTAGTAACAGTTTAAAACCTCAGGATCAATGCACGAATGTTCGTAATAAGGCAAATAGGACACTGTGATTTATTAATCGAAGCGTTAGTAAAAGGACATCTGGTGTGGTTCTTCAGGTATATCTTGCTCTAGTTAGGCCCCATTTAGATTATGCAGGTCAGTTTTGGTCTCCGTACCATAGAATGGATATAAATTCTCTTGAACGTGTCAAGCTTAGGATGACAAAGTTAATTCCCCAAATTAGAAATCTTTCATATGAATAAAGATTAACAAAGCTTAAACTGCATTCACGGGAAAGGCGAAGAGTTAGGGGGTGACATGATTAAGGTTTACAAGTGGATGAATGGATATAATACAGGGGATATTAATGGAGTATTAAAAGTATCAACACACGAAAGAATGCGAAACAATTGGATAAGTTTAGATTTAGGAAAGACTTGGGTAAATACTGGTTCGGTAACAGGGTTGTTGATTTGTGGAACCAATTACCATGAAACGCAGTGGAGGTGGGGTTCCTCGACTGTTTCAAGCATGGGTTGGACATGTATATGAGAGGGATTGGGTTGTTATAAATAGGAGGTGCCTCGTATGGGCCAATAGGCCTTCTGCAGTTACCTTCGTTCTTATGTTCTTATGTGTTATGCAGTAATTTGCTCAACAAATCAACAACCGAACCAGTATTTATCAAGGTCTTTCCTAAATCTAAACATGTCCAATTTATAACCTTTTTTTCGAGTTCTATTTTGTTTTGATTCCTTTAATACCCTATTATTATCCCCCTTTTGTTATTCCCATTCGTCAACTTGTACACCTCTAATATGTCACCACTAGTTTTTCACCTTATGTTAGTATTCTTTGCTTTCCTTATTCAGAGCAGACCTTTAGCGAAACATATAAAAGGCTGTATTAGTATGACAAGAAGTAAAAATTTCCAGTTAAATACATGAACTGAAAACAAAAATCGATGTAATGGAAATATATTGCATGAGCAGCAAAGATTTAGAGCAGACAGAGGTAAATACCGATCACAAATTTCTATCTCTCTACATTAAAAAATTCGAAGGCACATTATACAAACAATTCTTTTAAATCTTTATTAAAAAATCATATTCCATCAGACATACAATTTTACATTTAAAATTGTATATAGGGAGTTTAGCTTTTAAATTTCAAAATAATTTCCCTAAATTAAGATAACTGTTCGTCTGCAGTTTTGGTCGTTGGGTTTGATCAATCTTGGCTTTTTGCATGAATCCTCGGGATTGTTACCGTCATCTTTTCTAGCTCGCTTTTTGGGCTGCAAATATTCGGTGCGGTTTTGCTCAAAATTTTGTATCGTCATATCAAATGAAGTGCAGGGAGTTTGCTTATTACTTTTGATGGAATCATTCAAAGTAATGATCTTCTTATCGAGGCTTGTGACCAGCGTATCATTTTTTTTTTCATTGGTACATCTGTAGACTGATTTTGTTTATCGCTTGTTTTTGCCTTATTGTCGATTACGACCTTTTCCTCCTTCTGTTGGAAATTTGCTTGCGAGCCTAGAGTCTTCTTTATCGGAGCACATACTCTTTTTGGCCTAGTTGGTTTGCGAATACAACATTCGTATATAATTTCTGCCATTGCTCTGTATATTGGACCTGTTGCGTTACAGGAAAATCTATTATTTTTCTTAATATCGGTTAGAATTCACAGACTAATGAGTAAAGTTTTTCCAAGATATGTTTTGGCAAAATATTGAAAAACACGTAAATTATGCGTCCACAAACGTATTTTCTGGTCTGTGCTAAGAACTAGACTGAATTATTCAAGGAGCGGGATCCTTTTATATATACCCCAAGAGTTGTGTAAGTGAGGTGATTGACCTGAGCCTGAGTACATATAGGAATAACAATAGTGATATTAAATATATTTACGGGCTCACCAAAGTCCATGCTACATGGACACTTCGTTCTGAGTAGCTAAATCTGAAACAACAACAACAGTGTTTTTATTATTTATTTTATAGAGAGAGAGAGAGAGAGAGAGAGAGAGAGAGAGAGAGAGAGAGAGAGAGAGAGAGAGAGAGAGAGAGAGAGAGGAGAGAGAGAGAGAGAGAGAGAGAGAGAGAGAGAGAGAGAGAGAGGAGAGAGAGGAGAGAGAGAGAGAGAGAGAGAGAGGAGAGAGAGAGAGAGAGAGAGAGAGAGAGAGAGAGAGAGGAGAGAGAGAGAGAGAGAGAGAGAGAGAGAGAGAGAGAGAGAGAGAGAGAGAGAGAGAGAGATTGTCAGGTACAGTTTAATGCTGATAAATGCAAAGTTCTGAGGCTAGGTAATGATGAGTTACAAGATACGAGCTAGATGGTGTTGAGATTGCGAAAGGGATCTGGGAGTTATGATTAGTAAGAATTTAAAACAATAGGATCAATGCATGAATGTTCGTAATAAGGCAAATTGGACACTGGGATTTATCGAAGCTTTAGTAACAAGAGACCTGATGTGGTTCTTCAGCTATATCTCGTTCTGGTTAGGCCCAATTTAGATTATTCAGTTCAGTTTTGGTCGCTGTCCTATAGAATGGATATAAATTCACTTGAACGTGTCCAGTGTAGGATGACTAAGTTAAAACCCTAAATTAGAAATCTTTCATATGAAGAAAGATTAACAAAGCTTAAATTGCATTAACTGGAAAGGCGTGGTTATAAATAGAAGCTGTCTCGTATGGGCCAATAGGCCTTCTGCAGTTACCTTTGTTCTTATATTAATAAGATACAAGCTAGATGGTGATGAGATTGCTGAAGGGATCTGAAGATTTGATTAGTAACAGTTTAAAACCTCAGGATCAATGCACGAATGTTCGTAATAAGGCAAATAGGACACTGTGATTTATTAATCGAAGCGTTAGTAAAAGGACATCTGGTGTGGTTCTTCAGGTATATCTTGCTCTAGTTAGGCCCCATTTAGATTATGCAGGTCAGTTTTGGTCTCCGTACCATAGAATGGATATAAATTCTCTTGAACGTGTCAAGCTTAGGATGACAAAGTTAATTCCCCAAATTAGAAATCTTTCATATGAATAAAGATTAACAAAGCTTAAACTGCATTCACGGGAAAGGCGAAGAGTTAGGGGGTGACATGATTAAGGTTTACAAGTGGATGAATGGATATAATACAGGGGATATTAATGGAGTATTAAAAGTATCAACACACGAAAGAATGCGAAACAATTGGATAAGTTTAGATTTAGGAAAGACTTGGGTAAATACTGGTTCGGTAACAGGGTTGTTGATTTGTGGAACCAATTACCATGAAACGCAGTGGAGGTGGGGTTCCTCGACTGTTTCAAGCATGGGTTGGACATGTATATGAGAGGGATTGGGTTGTTATAAATAGGAGGTGCCTCGTATGGGCCAATAGGCCTTCTGCAGTTACCTTCGTTCTTATGTTCTTATGTGTTATGCAGTAATTTGCTCAACAAATCAACAACCGAACCAGTATTTATCAAGGTCTTTCCTAAATCTAAACATGTCCAATTTATAACCTTTTTTTCGAGTTCTATTTTGTTTTGATTCCTTTAATACCCTATTATTATCCCCCTTTTGTTATTCCCATTCGTCAACTTGTACACCTCTAATATGTCACCACTAGTTTTTCACCTTATGTTAGTATTCTTTGCTTTCCTTATTCAGAGCAGACCTTTAGCGAAACATATAAAAGGCTGTATTAGTAGACAAGAAGTAAAAATTTCCAGTTAAATACATGAACTGAAAACAAAAATCGATGTAATGGAAATATATTGCATGAGCAGCAAAGATTTAGAGCAGACAGAGGTAAATACCGATCACAAATTCTATCTCTCTACATTAAAAAATTCGAAGGCACATTATACAAACAATTCTTTTAAATCTTTATTAAAAAATCATATTCCATCAGACATACAATTTTTACATTTAAAATTGTATATAGGGAGTTTAGCTTTTAAATTTCAAAATAATTTCCCTAAATTAAGATAACTGTTCGTCTGCAGTTTTGGTCGTTGGGTTTGATCAATCTTGGCTTTTTGCATGAATCCTCGGGATTGTTACCGTCATCTTTTCTAGCTCGCTTTTTGGGCTGCAAATATTCGGTGCGGTTTTGCTCAAAATTTTGTATCGTCATATCAAATGAAGTGCAGGGAGTTTGCTTATTACTTTTGATGGAATCATTCAAAGTAATGATCTTCTTATCGAGGCTTGTGACCAGCGTATCATTTCTTTTTTTCATTGGTACATCTGTAGACTGATTTTGTTTATCGCTTGTTTTTGCCTTATTGTCGATTACGACCTTTTCCTCCTTCTGTTGGAAATTTGCTTGCGAGCCTAGAGTCTTCTTTATCGGAGCACATACTCTTTTTGCCTAGTTGGTTTGCGAATACAACATTCGTATATAATTTCTGCCATTGCTCTGTATATTGGACCTGTTGCGTTACAGGAAAATCTATTATTTTTCTTAATATCGGTTAGAATTCACAGACTAATGAGTAAAGTTTTTCCAAGATATGTTTTGGCAAAATATTGAAAAACACGTAAATTATGCGTCCACAAACGTATTTTCTGGTCTGTGCTAAGAACTAGACTGAATTATTCAAGGAGCGGGATCCTTTTATATATACCCCAAGAGTTGTGTAAGTGAGGTGATTGACCTGAGCCTGAGTACATATAGGAATAACAATAGTGATATTAAATATATTTACGGGCTCACCAAAGTCCATGCTACATGGACACTTCGTTCTGAGTAGCTAAATCTGAAACAACAACAACAGTGTTTTTATTATTTATTTTATAAAGAGAGAGAGAGAGAGAGAGAGAGAGAGAGAGAGAGAGAGAGAGAGAGAGAGAGAGGAGAGAGAGAGAGGGAGAGAAGAGAGGAGGGAGGAGAGAGAGAGAGAGAGAGAGAGAGAGAGAGAGAGAGCGAGAGAGAGAGAGGAGAGAGAGAGAGAGAGAGAGAGAGAGAGAGAGAGAGAGAGAGAGAGAGAGGAGAGAGGGAAGAGAGAGAGAGAGAGAGAGAGAGAGAGATTGTCAGGTACAGTTTAATGCTGATAAATGCAAAGTTCTGAGGCTAGGTAATGATGAGTTACAAGATACGAGCTAGATGGTGTTGAGATTGCGAAAGGGATCTGGGAGTTATGATTAGTAAGAATTTAAAACAATAGGATCAATGCATGAATGTTCGTAATAAGGCAAATTGGACACTGGGATTTATTTATCGAAGCTTTAGTAACAAGAGACCTGATGTGGTTCTTCAGCTATATCTCGTTCTGGTTAGGCCCAATTTAGATTATTCAGTTCAGTTTTGGTCGCTGTCCTATAGAATGGATATAAATTCACTTGAACGTGTCCAGTGTAGGATGACTAAGTTAAAACCCTAAATTAGAAATCTTTCATATGAAGAAAGATTAACAAAGCTTAAATTGCATTAACTGGAAAGGCGTGGTTATAAATAGAAGCTGTCTCGTATGGGCCAATAGGCCTTCTGCAGTTACCTTTGTTCTTATATTAATAAGATACAAGCTAGATGGTGATGAGATTGCTGAAGGGATCTGAGAGATTTGATTAGTAACAGTTTAAAACCTCAGGATCAATGCACGAATGTTCGTAATAAGGCAAATAGTACACTGTGATTTATTAATCGAAGCGTTAGTAAAAGGACATCTGGTGTGGTTCTTCAGGTATATCTTGCTCTAGTTAGGCCCCATTTAGATTATGCAGGTCAGTTTTGGTCTCCGTACCATAGAATGGATATAAATTCTCTTGAACGTGTCAAGCTTAGGATGACAAAGTTAATTCCCCAAATTAGAAATCTTTCATATGAATAAAGATTAACAAAGCTTAAACTGCATTCACGGGAAAGGCGAAGAGTTAGGGGGTGACATGATTAAGGTTTACAAGTGGATGAATGGATATAATACAGGGGATATTAATGGAGTATTAAAAGTATCAACACACGAAAGAATGCGAAACAATTGGATAAGTTTAGATTTAGGAAAGACTTGGGTAAATACTGGTTCGGTAACAGGGTTGTTGATTTGTGGAACCAATTACCATGAAACGCAGTGGAGGTGGGGTTCCTCGACTGTTTCAAGCATGGGTTGGACATGTATATGAGAGGGATTGGGTTGTTATAAATAGGAGGTGCCTCGTATGGGCCAATAGGCCTTCTGCAGTTACCTTCGTTCTATGTTCTTATGTGTTATGCAGTAATTTGCTCAACAAATCAACAACCGAACCAGTATTTATCAAGGTCTTTCCTAAATCTAAACATGTCCAATTTATAACCTTTTTTTCGAGTTCTATTTTGTTTTGATTCCTTTAATACCCTATTATTATCCCCCTTTTGTTATTCCCATTCGTCAACTTGTACACCTCTAATATGTCACCACTAGTTTTTCACCTTATGTTAGTATTCTTTGCTTTCCTTATTCAGAGCAGACCTTTAGCGAAACATATAAAAGGCTGTATTAGTATGACAAGAAGTAAAAATTTCCAGTTAAATACATGAACTCAAAAAACAAAAATCGATGTAATGGAAATATATTGCATGAGCAGCAAAGATTTAGAGCAGACAGAGGTAAATACCGATCACAAATTTCTATCTCTACATTAAAAAATTCGAAGGCACATTATACAAACAATTCTTTTAAATCTTTATTAAAAAATCATATTCCATCAGACATACAATTTTTACATTTAAAATTGTATATAGGGAGTTTAGCTTTTAAATTTCAAAATAATTTCCCTAAATTAAGATAACTGTTCGTCTGCAGTTTTGGTCGTTGGGTTTGATCAATCTTGGCTTTTTGCATGAATCCTCGGGATTGTTACCGTCATCTTTTCTAGCTCGCTTTTGGGCTGCAAATATTCGGTGCGGTTTTGCTCAAAATTTTGTATCGTCATATCAAATGAAGTGCAGGGAGTTTGCTTATTACTTTTGATGGAATCATTCAAAGTAATGATCTTCTTATCGAGGCTTGTGACCAGCGTATCATTTCTTTTTTTCATTGGTACATCTGTAGACTGATTTTGTTTATCGCTTGTTTTTGCCTTATTGTCGATTACGACCTTTTCCTCCTTCTGTTGGAAATTTGCTTGCGAGCCTAGAGTCTTCTTTATCGGAGCACATACTCTTTTTTGCCTAGTTGGTTTGCGAATACAACATTCGTATATAATTTCTGCCATTGCTCTGTATATTGGACCTGTTGCGTTACAGGAAAATCTATTATTTTTCTTAATATCGGTTAGAATTCACAGACTAATGAGTAAAGTTTTTCCAAGATATGTTTTGGCAAAATATTGAAAAACACGTAAATTATGCGTCCACAAACGTATTTTCTGGTCTGTGCTAAGAACTAGACTGAATTATTCAAGGAGCGGGATCCTTTTATATATACCCCAAGAGTTGTGTAAGTGAGGTGATTGACCTGAGCCTGAGTACATATAGGAATAACAATAGTGATATTAAATATATTTACGGGCTCACCAAAGTCCATGCTACATGGACACTTCGTTCTGAGTAGCTAAATCTGAAACAACAACAACAGTGTTTTTATTATTTATTTTAAAGAGAGAGAGAGAGAGAGAGAGAGAGAGGAGAGAGAGAGAGAGAGAGAGAGAGAGAGAGAGGAGAGAGAGAGAGAGAGAGAAAGAGAGAGAGAGAGAGAGAAGGAGAGGAGAGAGAGAGAGAGAGAGGGAGAGAGGAGAGAGGAGAGAGAGAGAGAGAGAGAGAGAGAGAGAGAGGAGAGAGAGAGAGAGAGAGAGAGAGAGAGAGAGAGAGAGAGAGGAGGAGAGAGAGAGAGAGGAGAGAGAGAGAGAGAGAGAGAGAGAGAGAGGAGAGAGAAGAGAGAGGAGAGAAGAGAGAGAGGAGAGAGAGAGGAGAGAGAGAGAGAGGAGAAGAGAGAGAGAGAGGGAGAGAGAGGGGAGAGGAGAGAGAGGGAGAGAGGAGAGAGAGAGAGAGAGAGGAGAGAGAGAGAGAGAGAGAGAGAGAGAGAGAGAGAGAGAGAGAGAGAGAGAGAGAGAGAGAGAGAGAGAGAGAGAGAGAGATTGTCAGGTACAGTTTAATGCTGATAAATGCAAAGTTCTGAGGCTAGGTAATGATGAGTTACAAGATACGAGCTAGATGGTGTTGAGATTGCGAAAGGGATCTGGGAGTTATGATTAGTAAGAATTTAAAACAATAGGATCAATGCATGAATGTTCGTAATAAGGCAAATTGGACACTGGGATTTATTTATCGAAGCTTTAGTAACAAGAGACCTGATGTGGTTCTTCAGCTATATCTCGCTCTGGTTAGGCCCAATTTAGATTATTCAGTTCAGTTTTGGTCGCTGTCCTATAGAATGGATATAAATTCACTTGAACGTGTCCAGTGTAGGATGACTAAGTTAAAACCCTAAATTAGAAATCTTTCATATGAAGAAAGATTAACAAAGCTTAAATTGCATTAACTGGAAAGGCGTGGTTATAAATAGAAGCTGTCTCGTATGGGCCAATAGGCCTTCTGCAGTTACCTTTGTTCTTATATTAATAAGATACAAGCTAGATGGTGATGAGATTGCTGAAGGGATCTGAGAGATTTGATTAGTAACAGTTTAAAACCTAAGGATCAATGCACGAATGTTCGTAATAAGGCAAATAGGACACTGTGATTTATTAATCGAAGCGTTAGTAAAAGGACATCTGGTGTGGTTCTTCAGGTATATCTTGCTCTAGTTAGGCCCCATTTAGATTATGCAGGTCAGTTTTGGTCTCCGTACCATAGAATGGATATAAATTCTCTTGAACGTGTCAAGCTTAGGATGACAAAGTTAATTCCCCAAATTAGAAATCTTTCATATGAATAAAGATTAACAAAGCTTAAACTGCATTCACGGGAAAGGCGAAGAGTTAGGGGGTGACATGATTAAGGTTTACAAGTGGATGAATGGATATAATACAGGGGATATTAATGGAGTATTAAAAGTATCAACACACGAAAGAATGCGAAACAATTGGATAAGTTTAGATTTAGGAAAGACTTGGGTAAATACTGGTTCGGTAACAGGGTTGTTGATTTGTGGAACCAATTACCATGAAACGCAGTGGAGGTGGGGTTCCTCGACTGTTTCAAGCATGGGTTGGACATGTATATGAGTGGGATTGGGTTGTTATAAATAGGAGGTGCCTCGCATGGGCCAATAGGCCTTCTGCAGTTACCTTCGTTCTTATGTTCTTATGTGTTATGCAGTAATTTGCTCAACAAATCAACAACCGAACCAGTATTTATCAAGGTCTTTCCTAAATCTAAACATGTCCAATTTATAACCTTTTTTCGAGTTCTATTTGTTTTGATTCCTTTAATACCCTATTATTATCCCCCTTTTGTTATTCCCATTCGTCAACTTGTACACCTCTAATATGTCACCACTATTTTTCACCTTATGTTAGTATTCTTTGCTTTCCTTATTCAGAGCAGACCTTTAACGAAACATATAAAAGGCTGTATTAGTATGACAAAGAAGTAAAAATTTCCAGTTAAATACATGAACTCAAAACAAAAATCGATGTAATGGAAATATATTGCATGAGCAGCAAAGATTTAGAGCAGACAGAGGTAAATACTGATCACAAATTTCTATCTCTCTACATTAAAAAATTCGAAGGCACATTATACAAACAATTCTTTTAAATCTTTATTAAAAAATCATATTCCATCAGACACAATTTTACATTTAAAATTGTATATAGGGAGTTTAGCTTTTAAATTTCAATAATAATTTCCCTAAATAAGATAACTGTTCGTCTGGAGTTTGGTCGTTGGGTTGATCAATCTTGGCTTTTTGCATGAATCCTCGGGATTGTTACCGTCATCTTTTCTAGCTCGCTTTTTGGGCTGCAAATATTCGGTGCGGTTTTGCTCACAATTTTGTATCGTCATATCAAATGAAGTGCAGGGAGTTTGCTTATTACTTTTGATGGAATCATTCAAAGTAATGATCTTCTTATCGAGGCTTGGACCAGCGTATCATTTCTTTTTTTCATTGGTACATCTGTAGACTGATTTTGTTTATCGCTTGTTTTTTGCCTTATTGTCGATTACGACCTTTTCCTCCTTCTGTTGGAAATTTGCTTGCGAGCCTAGAGTCTTCTTTATCGGAGCACATACTCTTTTTGGCCTAGTTGGTTTGCGAATACAACATTCGTATATAATTTCTGCCATGGCTCTGTATATTGGACCTGTTGCGTTACAGGAAAATCTATTATTTTCTTAATATCGGTTAGAATTCACAGACTAATGAGTAAAGTTTCTCCAAGATATGTTTTGGCAAAATATTGAAAAACACGTAAATTATGCGTCCACAAACGTATTTTCTGGTCTGTGCTAAGAACTAGACTGAATATTCAAGGAGCGGGTTCCTTTTATATATCCCCAAGAGTTGTGTAAGTGAGGTGATTGACCTGAGCCTGAGTACATATAGGAATAACAATAGTGATATTAAATATATTTACGGGCTCACCAAAGTCCATGCTACATGGACACTTCGTTCTGAGTAGCTAAATCCGAAACAACAACAACAGTGATTTTATTATTTAGAGAGAGAGAGATGAGAGAGAGAGAGAGAGAGAGAGAGAGAGAGAGAGAGAGATGAGAGAGAGAGAGAGAGAGGAGAGGAGAAGAGAGAGAGAGAGAGATTGTCAGGTACAGTTTAATGCTGATAAATGCAAAGTTCTGAGGCTAGGTAATGATGAAAGAGTTACAAGATACTAGCTAGATGGTGTTGAGATTGCGAAAGGGATCTGCGAGTTATGATTAGTAAGAATTTAAAACAATAGAATCAATGCATGAATGTTCGTAATAAGGCAAATTGGACACTGGGATTTATTTATCGAAGCGTTAGTAACAAGAGACCTGATGTGGTTTTTCAGCTATATCTTGCTCTGGTTAGGCCAAATTTAGATTATTCAGTTCAGTTTTGGTAGCTGTCCTATAGAATGGATATAAATTCCCTTGAACGTGTCCAGTGTAGGATGAATAAGTTAAAACCCTAAATTAGAAATCTTTCATATGAAGAAAGATTAACAAAGCTTAAATTGCATTAACTGGAAAGGCGTGGTTATAAATAGAAGCTGTCTCGTATGGGCCAATAGGCCTTCTGCAGTTACCTTTGTTCTTATATTAATAAGATACAAGCTAGATGGTGATGAGATTGCCGAAGGGATCTGAGAGATTTGATTAGTAACATTTTAAAACCTAAGGATCAATGCACGAATGTTCGTAATAAGGCAAATAGGACACTGTGATTTATTAGTCGAAGCGTTAGCAAAAGGACATCTGGTGTGGTTCTTCAGGTATATCTTGCTGTAGTTAGGCCCCATTTACATTATGCAGGTCAGTTTTGGTCTCCGTACCATAGAATGGATATAAATTCTCTTGAACGTGTCAAGCTTAGGATGACAAAGTTAATTCCCCCAATTAGAAATCTTTCATATGAATAAAGATTAACAAAGCTTAAACTGCATTCACGGGAAAGGCGAAGAGTTAGGGGGGTGACATGATTAAGGTTTACAAGTGGATGAATGGATATAATACAGGGGATATTAATGGGTATTAAAAGTATCAACACACGACAGAATGCGAAACAATTGGATAAGTTAGATTTAGGAAAGACTTGGGTAAATACTGGTTCGGTAACAGGATTGTTGATTTGTGGAACCAATTACCATGAAACGCAGTGGAGGTGGGGTTCCTCGACTGTTTCAAACATGGGTTGGACATGTATATGAGTGGGTTTGTGTTGTTATAAATAGGAGGTGCCTCGTATGGGCCAATAGGCATTCTGCAGTACCTTCGTTCTTATGTTCTTATGTGTTATGCAGTAATTTGCTCAACAAATCAACAACCGAACCAGTATTTATCAAGGTCTTTCCTAAATCTAAACATGTTCCAATTGTTATAACCTTTTTTCGAGTTCTATTTTGTTTGGATTCCTTTAATACCCTATTATTATCCCCCTTTTGTTATTCCCATTCGTCAACTTGTACACCTCTAATATGTCACCACTAGTTTTTCACCTTATGTTAGTATTCTTTGCTTTCCTTATTCAGAGCAGACCTTTAGCGAAACATATAAAAGGCTGTATTAGTATGACAAGAAGTAAAAATTTCCAGTTAAATACATGAACTCAAAACAAAAATCGATATAATGGAAATATATTGCATGAGCAGCAAAGATTTAGAGCAGACAGAGGTAAATACTGATCACAAATTTCTATCTCTCTACATTAAAAAATTCGAGGGCACATTATACAAACAATTCTTTTAAATCTTTATTAAAAAATCATATTCCATCAGACATACAATTTTTACATTTAAAATTGTATATAGGGAGTTTAGCTTTTAAATTTCATAATAATTTCCCTAAATTAACATAACTGTTGGTCTGGAGTTTTGGTCGTTGGGTTTGATCAATCTTGGCTTTTTGCATGAATCCTCGGGATTATTACCGTCATCTTTTCTAGCTCGCTTTTTGGGCTGCAAATATTCGGTGCGGTTTTGCTCACAATTTTGTATCGTCATATCAAATGAAGTGCAGGGAGTTTGCTTATTACTTTTGATGGAATCATTCAAAGTAATGATCTTCTTATCGAGGCTTGTGACCAGCGTATCATTTCTTTTTTCATTGGTACATCTGTAGACTGATTTTGTTTATCGATTGTTTTTGCCTTATTGTCGATTACGACCTTTTCCTCCTTCTGTTGGAAATTTGCTTGCGAGCCTAGAGTCTTCTTTATCGGAGCACATACTCTTTTTGGCCTAGTTGGTTTGCGAATACAACATTCGTATATATAATTTCTGCCATGGCTCTGTATATTGGACCTGTTGCGTTACAGGAAAATCTATTATTTTTCTTAATATCAGTTAGAATTCACAGACTAATGAGTAAAGTTTCTCCAAGATATGTTTTGGCAAAAATATTGAAAAACACGTAAATTATGCGCCCACAAACGTATTTTCTGGTCTGTGCTAAGAACTAGACTGAATTATTCAAGGAGCGGGTTCCTTTTATATATACCCCAAGAGTTGTGTAAGTGAGGTGATTGACATGAGCCTGAGTACATATAGAGAAATAACAATAGTGATACTAAATATATTTACGGGCTCATCAAAGTCCATGCTACATGGACACTTCGTTCTGAGTAGCTAAATCCGAAACAACAACAACAGTGATTTTATTAGTGTAAAAGAGAGAGAGAGATGAGAGGAGGAGAGAAGAGGAGGAGAGAGAGAGAGAGAGAGAGAGAGAGAGAGAGAGAGAGAGAGGAGAGAGAGAAGAGAGAAGAGGAGAGAGAGAGAGAAAGAGAGAGGAGAGAGAGAGAGAAAGAGAGAGAGAGAGAGAAGAGAAGAGAGAGAGAGAGAGAGAGAGAGAGAGAGAGGAGAGAGAGAGAGAGACAGAGAGAGAGAGATGAGAGAGAGAGAGAGACGAGAGGAGAGAGAGAGGAGACGAGAGAGAGAGAGAGAGAGAGAGAGAGATGAGAGAGAGAGAGAGATTGTCAGGTACAGTTTTAATGTTGATAAATGCAAAGTTCTGAGGCTAGGGAATGATGATACGAGTTACAAGATACGAGCTAGATGGTGTTGAGATTGCGAAAGGGATCTGGGAGTTATGATTAGTAAGAATTTAAAACAATAGGATCAATGCATGAATGTTCCTAATAAGGCAAATTGGACCTGGGATTTATTTATCGAAGCAGTTAGTAACAAGAGACCTGATGTGGTTTCTTCAGCTATATCTTGCTCTGGTTAGGCCCAATTTAGATTATCAGTTCAGTTTTGGTCGCTGTCCTATAGAATGGAGATAAATTCACTTGAACGTGTCCAATGTAGGATGACTAAGTTAAAACCCTAAATTAGAAATCTTCATATGAAGAAAGATTAACAAAGCTTAAATTGCATTAACTGGAAAGGCGTGGTTATAAATAGAAGCTGTCTCGTATGGGCCAAAAGGCCTTCTGCAGTTACCTTTGTTCTTATATTAATAAGATACAAGCTAGATGGTGATGAGATGCCGAATGGATCTGAGAGATTTGATTAGTAACATTTATAAACCTAAGGATCAATGCACGAATGTTCGTAATAAGGCAATAGGACACTGTGATTTATTAGTCGAAGCGTAGTAAAAGGACATCTGGTGTGTTCTTCAGATGTATATCTTGCTGTCGTTAGGCCCCATTTAGATTATGCAGTTCAGTTTTGGTCTCTGTACCATAGAATGGATATTAAATTCTCTTGAACGTGTCAAGCTTAGGATGACAAAGTTAATTTCCCCCAATTAGAAATCTTTCATATGAATAAAGGAATTAACAAAGCTTAAACTGCATTCACGGAAAGGCGAAGAGTTAGGGGGTGACATGATTAAGGTTTCAAGTGGATGAATGGATAATAATACAGGGGATATTAATGGAGTATTAAAAGTATCAACACACGACAGAATGCGAAACAATTGGGATAATGTTTAGATTTAGGAAAGACTTGGGTAAATACTGGTTCGGTAACAGGGTTGTTGATTTGTGGAACCAATTACCATGAAACGCAGTGGAGGTGGGGTTCCTCGACTGTTTCAAGCATGGGTTGGACATGTATATGAGAGGGATTGGGTTGTTATAAATAGGAGGTGCCTCGTATGGGCCAATAGGCCTTCTGCAGTTACCTTCGTTCTTATGTTCTTATGTGTTATGCAGTAATTTGCTCAACAAATCAACAACCGAACCAGTATTTATCAAGGTCTTTCCTAAATCTAAACATGTCCAATTTATAACCTTTTTTTCGAGTTCTATTTTGTTTTGATTCCTTTAATACCCTATTATTATCCCCCTTTTGTTATTCCCATTCGTCAACTTGTACACCTCTAATATGTCACCACTAGTTTTTCACCTTATGTTAGTATTCTTTGCTTTCCTTATTCAGAGCAGACCTTTAGCGAAACATATAAAAGGCTGTATTAGTATGACAAGAAGTAAAAATTTCCAGTTAAATACATGAACTCAAAACAAAAATCGATGTAATGGAAATATATTGCATGAGCAGCAAAGATTTAGAGCAGACAGAGGTAAATACCGATCACAAATTTCTATCTCTCTACATTAAAAAATTCGAAGGCACATTATACAAACAATTCTTTTAAATCTTTATTAAAAAATCATATTCCATCAGACATACAATTTTTACATTTAAAATTGTATATAGGGAGTTTAGCTTTTAAATTTCAAAATAATTTCCCTAAATTAAGATAACTGTTCGTCTGGAGTTTTGGTCGTTGGGTTTGATCAATCTTGGCTTTTTGCATGAATCCTCGGGATTGTTACCGTCATCTTTTCTAGCTCGCTTTTTGGGCTGCAAATATTCGGTGCGGTTTTGCTCAAAATTTTGTATCGTCATATCAAATGAAGTGCAGGGAGTTTGCTTATTACTTTTGATGGAATCATTCAAAGTAATGATCTTCTTATCGAGGCTTGTGACCAGCGTATCATTTCTTTTTTTCATTGGTACATCTGTAGACTGATTTTGTTTATCGCTTGTTTTTGCCTTATTGTCGATTACGACCTTTTCCTCCTTCTGTTGGAAATTTGCTTGCGAGCCTAGAGTCTTCTTTATCGGAGCACATACTCTTTTTGGCCTAGTTGGTTTGCGAATACAACATTCGTATATAATTTCTGCCATTGCTCTGTATATTGGACCTGTTGCGTTACAGGAAAATCTATTATTTTTCTTAATATCGGTTAGAATTCACAGACTAATGAGTAAAGTTTTTCCAAGATATGTTTTGGCAAAATATTGAAAAACACGTAAATTATGCGTCCACAAACGTATTTTCTGGTCTGTGCTAAGAACTAGACTGAATTATTCAAGGAGCGGGATCCTTTTATATATACCCCAAGAGTTGTGTAAGTGAGGTGATTGACCTGAGCCTACATATAGGAATAACAATAGTGATATTAAATATATTTACGGGCTCACCAAAGTCCATGCTACATGGACACTTCGTTCTGAGTAGCTAAATCTGAAACAACAACAACAGTGTTTTTATTATTTATTTTATAAAAGAGAGAGAGAGAGAGAGAGAGAGAGAGAGAGAGAGAGAGAGAGAGAGAGAGAGAGAGAGAGAGAGAGAGAGAGAGGAGAGAGAGAGAGAGAGAGAGAGGAGAGAGAGAGAGAGAGGAGAGAGAGGGAGAGAGAGAGAGAGAGAGGAGAGAGAGAGAGAGAGAGAGAGAGAGAGAGAGAGAGAGAGAGAGAGAGAGAGAGAGAGAGAGAGAGAGAGAGAGAGAGAGAGAGAGAGAGAGAGAGAGAGAGAGAGATTGTCAGGTACAGTTTAATGCTGATAAATGCAAAGTTCTGAGGCTAGGTAATGATGAGTTACAAGATACGAGCTAGATGGTGTTGAGATTGCGAAAGGGATCTGGGAGTTATGATTAGTAAGAATTTAAAACAATAGGATCAATGCATGAATGTTCGTAATAAGGCAAATTGGACACTGGGATTTATTTATCGAAGCTTTAGTAACAAGAGACCTGATGTGGTTCTTCAGCTATATCTCGCTCTGGTTAGGCCCAATTTAGATTATTCAGTTCAGTTTTGGTCGCTGTCCTATAGAATGGATATAAATTCACTTGAACGTGTCCAGTGTAGGATGACTAAGTTAAAACCCTAAATTAGAAATCTTTCATATGAAGAAAGATTAACAAAGCTTAAATTGCATTAACTGGAAAGGCGTGGTTATAAATAGAAGCTGTCTCGTATGGGCCAATAGGCCTTCTGCAGTTACCTTTGTTCTTATATTAATAAGATACAAGCTAGATGGTGATGAGATTGCTGAAGGGATCTGAGAGATTTGATTAGTAACAGTTTAAAACCTAAGGATCAATGCACGAATGTTCGTAATAAGGCAAATAGGACACTGTGATTTATTAATCGAAGCGTTAGTAAAAGGACATCTGGTGTGGTTCTTCAGGTATATCTTGCTCTAGTTAGGCCCCATTTAGATTATGCAGGTCAGTTTTGGTCTCCGTACCATAGAATGGATATAAATTCTCTTGAACGTGTCAAGCTTAGGATGACAAAGTTAATTCCCCAAATTAGAAATCTTTCATATGAATAAAGATTAACAAAGCTTAAACTGCATTCACGGGAAAGGCGAAGAGTTATAGGGGGTGACATGATTAAGGTTTACAAGTGGATGAATGGATATAATACAGGGGATATTAATGGAGTATTAAAAGTATCAACACACGAAAGAATGCGAAACAATTGGATAAGTTTAGATTTAGGAAAGACTTGGGTAAATACTGGTTCGGTAACAGGGTTGTTGATTTGTGGAACCAATTACCATGAAACGCAGTGGAGGTGGGGTTCCTCGACTGTTTCAAGCATGGGTTGGACATGTATATGAGAGGGATTGGGTTGTTATAAATAGGAGGTGCCTCGTATGGGCCAATAGGCCTTCTGCAGTTACCTTCGTTCTTATGTGTTATGCAGTAATTTGCTCAACAAATCAACAACCGAACCAGTATTTATCAAGGTCTTTCCTAAATCTAAACATGTCCAATTTATAACCTTTTTTCGAGTTCTATTTTGTTTTGATTCCTTTAATACCCTATTATTATCCCCCTTTTGTTATTCCCATTCGTCAACTTGTACACCTCTAATATGTCACCACTAGTTTTTCACCTTATGTTAGTATTCTTTGCTTTCCTTATTCAGAGCAGACCTTTAGCGAAACATATAAAAGGCTGTATTAGTATGACAAGAAGTAAAAATTTCCAGTTAAATACATGAACTCAAAACAAAAATCGATGTAATGGAAATATATTGCATGAGCAGCAAAGATTTAGAGCAGACAGAGGTAAATACCGATCACAAATTTCTATCTCTCTACATTAAAAAATTCGAAGGCACATTATACAAACAATTCTTTTAAATCTTTATTAAAAAATCATATTCCATCAGACATACAATTTTTACATTTAAAATTGTATATAGGGAGTTTAGCTTTTAAATTTCAAAATAATTTCCCTAAATTAAGATAACTGTTCGTCTGGAGTTTTGGTCGTTGGGTTTGATCAATCTTGGCTTTTTGCATGAATCCTCGGGATTGTTACCGTCATCTTTTCTAGCTCGCTTTTTGGGCTGCAAATATTCGGTGCGGTTTTGCTCAAAATTTTGTATCGTCATATCAAATGAAGTGCAGGGAGTTTGCTTATTACTTTTGATGGAATCATTCAAAGTAATGATCTTCTTATCGAGGCTTGTGACCAGCGTATCATTTCTTTTTTTCATTGGTACATCTGTAGACTGATTTTGTTTATCGCTTGTTTTTGCCTTATTGTCGATTACGACCTTTTCCTCCTTCTGTTGGAAATTTGCTTGCGAGCCTAGAGTCTTCTTTATCGGAGCACATACTCTTTTTGGCCTAGTTGGTTTGCGAATACAACATTCGTATATAATTTCTGCCATTGCTCTGTATATTGGACCTGTTGCGTTACAGGAAAATCTATTATTTTTCTTAATATCGGTTAGAATTCACAGACTAATGAGTAAAGTTTTTCCAAGATATGTTTTGGCAAAATATTGAAAAACACGTAAATTATGCGTCCACAAACGTATTTTCTGGTCTGTGCTAAGAACTAGACTGAATTATTCAAGGAGCGGGATCCTTTTATATATACCCCAAGAGTTGTGTAAGTGAGGTGATTGACCTGAGCCTGAGTACATATAGGAATAACAATAGTGATATTAAATATATTTACGGGCTCACCAAAGTCCATGCTACATGGACACTTCGTTCTGAGTAGCTAAATCTGAAACAACAACAACAGTGTTTTTATTATTTATTTTATAGAGAGAGAGAGAGAGAGAGAGAGAGAGAGAGAGAGAGAGAGAGAGAGAGAGATTGTCAGGTACAGTTTAATGCTGATAAATGCAAAGTTCTGAGGCTAGGTAATGATGAGTTACAAGATACGAGCTAGATGGTGTTGAGATTGCGAAAGGGATCTGGGAGTTATGATTAGTAAGAATTTAAAACAATAGGATCAATGCATGAATGTTCGTAATAAGGCAAATTGGACACTGGGATTTATTTATCGAAGCTTTAGTAACAAGAGACCTGATGTGGTTCTTCAGCTATATCTCGCTCTGGTTAGGCCCAATTTAGATTATTCAGTTCAGTTTTGGTCGCTGTCCTATAGAATGGATATAAATTCACTTGAACGTGTCCAGTGTAGGATGACTAAGTTAAAACCCTAAATTAGAAATCTTTCATATGAAGAAAGATTAACAAAGCTTAAATTGCATTAACTGGAAAGGCGTGGTTATAAATAGAAGCTGTCTCGTATGGGCCAATAGGCCTTCTGCAGTTACCTTTGTTCTTATATTAATAAGATACAAGCTAGATGGTGATGAGATTGCTGAAGGGATCTGAGAGATTTGATTAGTAACAGTTTAAAACCTAAGGATCAATGCACGAATGTTCGTAATAAGGCAAATAGGACACTGTGATTTATTAATCGAAGCGTTAGTAAAAGGACATCTGGTGTGGTTCTTCAGGTATATCTTGCTCTAGTTAGGCCCCATTTAGATTATGCAGGTCAGTTTTGGTCTCCGTACATAGAATGGATATTAATTCTCTTGAACGTGTCAAGCTTAGGATGACAAAGTTAATTCCCCAAATTAGAAATCTTTCATATGAATAAAGATTAACAAAGCTTAAACTGCATTCACGGGAAAGGCGAAGAGTTAGGGGGTGACATGATTAAGGTTTACAAGTGGATGAATGGATATAATACAGGGGATATTAATGGAGTATTAAAAGTATCAACACACGAAAGAATGCGAAACAATTGGATAAGTTTAGATTTAGGAAAGACTTGGGTAAATACTGGTTCGGTAACAGGGTTGTTGATTTGTGGAACCAATTACCATGAAACGCAGTGGAGGTGGGGTTCCTCGACTGTTTCAAGCATGGGTTGGACATGTATATGAGAGGGATTGGGTTGTTATAAATAGGAGGTGCCTCGTATGGGCCAATAGGCCTTCTGCAGTTACCTTCGTTCTTATGTTCTTATGTGTTATGCAGTAATTTGCTCAACAAATCAACAACCGAACCAGTATTTATCAAGGTCTTTCCTAAATCTAAACATGTCCAATTAATAACCTTTTTTTCGAGTTCTATTTTGTTTTGATTCCTTTAATACCCTATTATTATCCCCCTTTTGTTATTCCCATTCGTCAACTTGTACACCTCTAATATGTCACCACTAGTTTTTCACCTTATGTTAGTATTCTTTGCTTTCCTTATTCAGAGCAGACCTTTAGCGAAACATATAAAAGGCTGTATTAGTATGACAAGAAGTAAAAATTTCCAGTTAAATACATGAACTCAAAACAAAAATCGATGTAATGGAAATATATTGCATGAGCAGCAAAGATTTAGAGCAGACAGAGGTAAATACCGATCACAAATTTCTATCTCTCTACATTAAAAATTTCGAAGGCACATTATACAAACAATTCTTTTAAATCTTTATTAAAAAATCATATTGGATCAGACATACAATTTTTACATTTAAAATTGTATATAGGGAGTTTAGCTTTTAAATTTCAAAATAATTTCCCTAAATTAAGATAACTGTTCGTCTGGAGTTTTGGTCGTTGGGTTTGATCAATCTTGGCTTTTTGCATGAATCCTCGGGATTGTTACCGTCATCTTTTCTAGCTCGCTTTTTGGGCTGCAAATATTCGGTGCGGTTTTGCTCAAAATTTTGTATCGTCATATCAAATGAAGTGCAGGGAGTTTGCTTATTACTTTTGATGGAATCATTCAAAGTAATGATCTTCTTATCGAGGCTTGTGACCAGCGTATCATTTCTTTTTTTTCATTGGTACATCTGTAGACTGATTTTGTTTATCGCTTCTTTTTGCCTTATTGTCGATTACGACCTTTTCCTCCTTCTGTTGGAAATTTGCTTGCGAGCCTAGAGTCTTCTTTATCGGAGCACATACTCTTTTTGGCCTAGTTGGTTTGCGAATACAACATTCGTATATAATTTCTGCCATTGCTCTGTATATTGGACCTGTTGCGTTACAGGAAAATCTATTATTTTTCTTAATATCGGTTAGAATTCACAGACTAATGAGTAAAGTTTTTCCAAGATATGTTTTGGCAAAATATTGAAAAACACGTAAATTATGCGTCCACAAACGTATTTTCTGGTCTGTGCTAAGAACTAGACTGAATTATTCAAGGAGCGGGATCCTTTTATATATACCCCAAGAGTTGTGTAAGTGAGGTGATTGACCTGAGCCTGAGTACATATAGGAATAACAATAGTGATATTAAATATATTTACGGGCTCACCAAAGTCCATGCTACATGGACACTTCGTTCTGAGTAGCTAAATCTGAAACAACAACAACAGTGTTTTTATTATTTATTTTATAAAAGAGAGAGAGAGATGAGAGAGAGAGAGAGAGAGAGAGAGAGAGAGAGAGAGAGAGAGAGAGTGTCAGGTACAGTTTAATGCTGATAAATGCAAAGTTCTGAGGCTAGGTAATGATGAGTTACAAGATACGAGCTAGATGGTGTTGAGATTGCGAAAGGGATCTGGGAGTTATGATTAGTAAGAATTTAAAACAATAGGATCAATGCATGAATGTTCGTAATAAGGCAAATTGGACACTGGGATTTATTTATCGAAGCTTTAGTAACAAGAGACCTGATGTGGTTCTTCAGCTATATCTCGCTCTGGTTAGGCCCAATTTAGATTATTCAGTTCAGTTTTGGTCGCTGTCCTATAGAATGGATATAAATTCACTTGAACGTGTCCAGTGTAGGATGACTAAGTTAAAACCCTAAATTAGAAATCTTTCATATGAAGAAAGATTAACAAATCTTAAATTGCATTAACTGGAAAGGCGTGGTTATAAATAGAAGCTGTCTCGTATGGGCCAATAGGCCTTCTGCAGTTACCTTTGTTCTTATATTAATAAGATACAAGCTAGATGGTGATGAGATTGCTGAAGGGATCTGAGAGATTTGATTAGTAACAGTTTAAAACCTAAGGATCAATGCACGAATGTTCGTAATAAGGCAAATAGGAGACTGTGATTTATTAATCGAAGCGTTAGTAAAAGGACATCTGGTGTGGTTCTTCAGGTATATCTTGCTCTAGTTAGGCCCCATTTAGATTATGCAGGTCAGTTTTGGTCTCCGTACCATAGAATGGATATAAATTCTCTTGAACGTGTCAAGCTTAGGATGACAAAGTTAATTCCCCAAATTAGAAATCTTTCATATGAATAAAGATTAACAAAGCTTAAACTGCATTCACGGGAAAGGCGAAGAGTTAGGGGGTGACATGATTAAGGTTTACAAGTGGATGAATGGATATAATACAGGGGATATTAATGGAGTATTAAAAGTATCAACACACGAAAGAATGCGAAACAATTGGATAAGTTTAGATTTAGGAAAGACTTGGGTAAATACTGGTTCGGTAACAGGGTTGTTGATTTGTGGAACCAATTACCATGAAACGCAGTGGAGGTGGGGTTCCTCGACTGTTTCAAGCATGGGTTGGACATGTATATGAGAGGGATTGGGTTGTTATAAATAGGAGGTGCCTCGTATGGGCCAATAGGCCTTCTGCAGTTACCTTCGTTCTTATGTTCTTATGTGTTATGCAGTAATTTGCTCAACAAATCAACAACCGAACCAGTATTTATCAAGGTCTTTCCTAAATCTAAACATGTCCAATTAATAACCTTTTTTTCGAGTTCTATTTTGTTTTGATTCCTTTAATACCCTATTATTATCCCCCTTTTGTTATTCCCATTCGTCAACTTGTACACCTCTAATATGTCACCACTAGTTTTTCACCTTATGTTAGTATTCTTTGCTTTCCTTATTCAGAGCAGACCTTTAGCGAAACATATAAAAGGCTGTATTAGTATGACAAGAAGTAAAAATTTCCAGTTAAATACATGAACTCAAAACAAAAATCGATGTAATGGAAATATATTGCATGAGCAGCAAAGATTTAGAGCAGACAGAGGTAAATACCGATCACAAATTTCTATCTCTCTACATTAAAAAATTCGAAGGCACATTATACAAACAATTCTTTTAAATCTTTATTAAAAAATCATATTGGATCAGACATACAATTTTTACATTTAAAATTGTATATAGGGAGTTTAGCTTTTAAATTTCAAAATAATTTCCCTAAATTAAGATAACTGTTCGTCTGGAGTTTTGGTCGTTGGGTTTGATCAATCTTGGCTTTTTGCATGAATCCTCGGGATTGTTACCGTCATCTTTTCTAGCTCGCTTTTTGGGCTGCAAATATTCGGTGCGGTTTTGCTCAAAATTTTGTATCGTCATATCAAATGAAGTGCAGGGAGTTTGCTTATTACTTTTGATGGAATCATTCAAAGTAATGATCTTCTTATCGAGGCTTGTGACCAGCGTATCATTTCTTTTTTTCATTGGTACATCTGTAGACTGATTTTGTTTATCGCTTCTTTTTGCCTTATTGTCGATTACGACCTTTTCCTCCTTCTGTTGGAAATTTGCTTGCGAGCCTAGAGTCTTCTTTATCGGAGCACATACTCTTTTTGGCCTAGTTGGTTTGCGAATACAACATTCGTATATAATTTCTGCCATTGCTCTGTATATTGGACCTGTTGCGTTACAGGAAAATCTATTATTTTTCTTAATATCGGTTAGAATTCACAGACTAATGAGTAAAGTTTTTCCAAGATATGTTTTGGCAAAATATTGAAAAACACGTAAATTATGCGTCCACAAACGTATTTTCTGGTCTGTGCTAAGAACTAGACTGAATTATTCAAGGAGCGGGATCCTTTTATATATACCCCAAGAGTTGTGTAAGTGAGGTGATTGACCTGAGCCTGAGTACATATAGGAATAACAATAGTGATATTAAATATATTTACGGGCTCACCAAAGTCCATGCTACATGGACACTTCGTTCTGAGTAGCTAAATCTGAAACAACAACAACAGTGTTTTTATTATTTATTTTATAAAAGAGAGAGAGAGAGAGAGAGAGAGAGAGATTGTCAGGTACAGTTTAATGCTGATAAATGCAAAGTTCTGAGGCTAGGTAATGATGAGTTACAAGATACGAGCTAGATGGTGTTGAGATTGCGAAAGGGATCTGGGAGTTATGATTAGTAAGAATTTAAAACAATAGGATCAATGCATGAATGTTCGTAATAAGGCAAATTGGACACTGGGATTTATTTATCGAAGCTTTAGTAACAAGAGACCTGATGTGGTTCTTCAGCTATATCTCGCTCTGGTTAGGCCCAATTTAGATTATTCAGTTCAGTTTTGGTCGCTGTCCTATAGAATGGATATAAATTCACTTGAACGTGTCCAGTGTAGGATGACTAAGTTAAAACCCTAAATTAGAAATCTTTCATATGAAGAAAGATTAACAAAGCTTAAATTGCATTAACTGGAAAGGCGTGGTTATAAATAGAAGCTGTCTCGTATGGGCCAATAGGCCTTCTGCAGTTACCTTTGTTCTTATATTAATAAGATACAAGCTAGATGGTGATGAGATTGCTGAAGGGATCTGAGAGATTTGATTAGTAACAGTTTAAAACCTAAGGATCAATGCACGAATGTTCGTAATAAGGCAAATAGGAGACTGTGATTTATTAATCGAAGCGTTAGTAAAAGGACATCTGGTGTGGTTCTTCAGGTATATCTTGCTCTAGTTAGGCCCCATTTAGATTATGCAGGTCAGTTTTGGTCTCCGTACCATAGAATGGATATAAATTCTCTTGAACGTGTCAAGCTTAGGATGACAAAGTTAATTCCCCAAATTAGAAATCTTTCATATGAATAAAGATTAACAAAGCTTAAACTGCATTCACGGGAAAGGCGAAGAGTTAGGGGGTGACATGATTAAGGTTTACAAGTGGATGAATGGATATAATACAGGGGATATTAATGGAGTATTAAAAGTATCAACACACGAAAGAATGCGAAACAATTGGATAAGTTTAGATTTAGGAAAGACTTGGGTAAATACTGGTTCGGTAACAGGGTTGTTGATTTGTGGAACCAATTAATATGAAACGCAGTGGAGGTGGGGTTCCTCGACTGTTTCAAGCATGGGTTGGACATGTATATGAGAGGGATTGGGTTGTTATAAATAGGAGGTGCCTCGTATGGGCCAATAGGCCTTCTGCAGTTACCTTCGTTCTTATGTTCTTATGTGTTATGCAGTAATTTGCTCAACAAATCAACAACCGAACCAGTATTTATCAAGGTCTTTCCTAAATCTAAACATGTCCAATTTATAACCTTTTTTTCGAGTTCTATTTTGTTTTGATTCCTTTAATACCCTATTATTATCCCCCTTTTGTTATTCCCATTCGTCAACTTGTACACCTCTAATATGTCACCACTAGTTTTTCACCTTATGTTAGTATTCTTTGCTTTCCTTATTCAGAGCAGACCTTTAGCGAAACATAAAAGGCTGTATTAGTATGACAAGAAGTAAAAATTTCCAGTTAAATACATGAACTCAAAACAAAAATCGATGTAATGGAAATATATTGCATGAGCAGCAAAGATTTAGAACAGACAGAGGTAAATACCGATCACCAATTTCTATCTCTCTACATTAAAAAATTCGAAGGCACATTATACAAACAATTCTTTTAAATCTTTATTAAAAAATCATATTCCATCAGACATACAATTTTTACATTTAAAATCGTATATAGGGAGTTTAGCTTTTAAATTTCAAAATAATTTCCCTAAATTCAGATAACTGTTCGTCTGGAGTTTTGGTCGTTGGGTTTGATCAATCTTGGCTTTTTGCATGAATCCTCGGGATTGTTACCGTCATCTTTTCTAGCTCGCTTTTTGGGCTGCAAATATTCGGTGCGGTTTTGCTCAAAATTTTGTATCGTCATATCAAATGAAGTGCAGGGAGTTTGCTTATTACTTTTGATGGAATCATTCAAAGTAATGATCTTCTTATCGAGGCTTGTGACCAGCGTATCATTTCTTTTTTTTCATTGGTACATCTGTAGACTGATTTTGTTTATCGCTTGTTTTTGCCTTATTGTCGATTACGACCTTTTCCTCCTTCTGTTGGAAATTTGCTTGCGAGCCTAGAGTCTTCTTTATCGGAGCACATACTCTTTTTGGCCTAGTTGGTTTGCGAATACAACATTCGTATATAATTTCTGCCATTGCTCTGTATATTGGACCTGTTGCGTTACAGGAAAATCTATTATTTTTCTTAATATCGGTTAGAATTCACAGACTAATGAGTAAAGTTTTTCCAAGATATGTTTTGGCAAAATATTGAAAAACACGTAAATTATGCGTCCACAAACGTATTTTCTGGTCTGTGCTAAGAACTAGACTGAATTATTCAAGGAGCGGGATCCTTTTATATATACCCCAAGAGTTGTGTAAGTGAGGTGATTGACCTGAGCCTGAGTACATATAGGAATAACAATAGTGATATTAAATATATTTACGGGCTCACCAAAGTCCATGCTACATGGACACTTCGTTCTGAGTAGCTAAATCTGAAACAACAACAACAGTCTTTTTATTATTTATTTTATAAAAGAGAGAGAGAGAGAGAGAGAGAGAGAGAGAGAGAGAGAGAGAGAGAGAGAGAGAGAGAGAGAGAGAGAGAGAGAGAGAGAGAGAGAGGGAGAGAGAGAGAGAGAGAGAGAGAGAGAGAGAGAGAGAGAGAGAGAGAGAGAGAGAGAGAGAGAGAGAGAGAGAGAGAGAGAGAGAGAGAGAGAGAGAGAGAGAGAGAGAGAGAGAGAGAGAGAGAGAGAGAGAGAGAGAGAGAGAGAGAGAGAGAGAGAGAGAGAGAGAGAGAGAGAGAGAGAGAGATTGTCAGGTACAGTTTAATGCTGATAAATGCAAAGTTCTGAGGCTAGGTAATGATGAGTTACAAGATACGAGCTAGATGGTGTTGAGATTGCGAAAGGGATCTGGGAGTTATGATTAGTAAGAATTTAAAACAATAGGATCAATGCATGAATGTTCGTAATAAGGCAAATTGGACACTGGGATTTATTTATCGAAGCTTTAGTAACAAGAGACCTGATGTGGTTCTTCAGCTATATCTCGCTCTGGTTAGGCCCAATTTAGATTATTCAGTTCAGTTTTGGTCGCTGTCCTATAGAATGGATATAAATTCACTTGAACGTGTCCAGTGTAGGATGACTAAGTTAAAACCCTAAATTAGAAATCTTTCATATGAAGAAAGATTAACAAAGCTTAAATTGCATTAACTGGAAAGGCGTGGTTATAAATAGAAGCTGTCTCGTATGGGCCAATAGGCCTTCTGCAGTTACCTTTGTTCTTATATTAATAAGATACAAGCTAGATGGTGATGAGATTGCTGAAGGGATCTGAGAGATTTGATTAGTAACAGTTTAAAACCTAAGGATCAATGCACGAATGTTCGTAATAAGGCAAATAGGAGACTGTGATTTATTAATCGAAGCGTTAGTAAAAGGACATCTGGTGTGGTTCTTCAGGTATATCTTGCTCTAGTTAGGCCCCATTTAGATTATGCAGGTCAGTTTTGGTCTCCGTACCATAGAATGGATATAAATTCTCTTGAACGTGTCAAGCTTAGGATGACAAAGTTAATTCCCCAAATTAGAAATCTTTCATATGAATAAAGATTAACAAAGCTTAAACTGCATTCACGGGAAAGGCGAAGAGTTAGGGGGTGACATGATTAAGGTTTACAAGTGGATGAATGGATATAATACAGGGGATATTAATGGAGTATTAAAAGTATCAACACACGAAAGAATGCGAAACAATTGGATAAGTTTAGATTTAGGAAAGACTTGGGTAAATACTGGTTCGGTAACAGGGTTGTTGATTTGTGGAACCAATTAATATGAAACGCAGTGGAGGTGGGGTTCCTCGACTGTTTCAAGCATGGGTTGGACATGTATATGAGAGGGATTGGGTTGTTATAAATAGGAGGTGCCTCGTATGGGCCAATAGGCCTTCTGCAGTTACCTTCGTTCTTATGTTCTTATGTGTTATGCAGTAATTTGCTCAACAAATCAACAACCGAACCAGTATTTATCAAGGTCTTTCCTAAATCTAAACATGTCCAATTTATAACCTTTTTTTCGAGTTCTATTTTGTTTTGATTCCTTTAATACCCTATTATTATCCCCCTTTTGTTATTCCCATTCGTCAACTTGTACACCTCTAATATGTCACCACTAGTTTTTCACCTTATGTTAGTATTCTTTGCTTTCCTTATTCAGAGCAGACCTTTAGCGAAACATAAAAGGCTGTATTAGTATGACAAGAAGTAAAAATTTCCAGTTAAATACATGAACTCAAAACAAAAATCGATGTAATGGAAATATATTGCATGAGCAGCAAAGATTTAGAACAGACAGAGGTAAATACCGATCACCAATTTCTATCTCTCTACATTAAAAAATTCGAAGGCACATTATACAAACAATTCTTTTAAATCTTTATTAAAAAATCATATTCCATCAGACATACAATTTTTACATTTAAAATCGTATATAGGGAGTTTAGCTTTTAAATTTCAAAATAATTTCCCTAAATTCAGATAACTGTTCGTCTGGAGTTTTGGTCGTTGGGTTTGATCAATCTTGGCTTTTTGCATGAATCCTCGGGATTGTTACCGTCATCTTTTCTAGCTCGCTTTTTGGGCTGCAAATATTCGGTGCGGTTTTGCTCAAAATTTTGTATCGTCATATCAAATGAAGTGCAGGGAGTTTGCTTATTACTTTTGATGGAATCATTCAAAGTAATGATCTTCTTATCGAGGCTTGTGACCAGCGTATCATTTCTTTTTTTCATTGGTACATCTGTAGACTGATTTTGTTTATCGCTTGTTTTTGCCTTATTGTCGATTACGACCTTTTCCTCCTTCTGTTGGAAATTTGCTTGCGAGCCTAGAGTCTTCTTTATCGGAGCACATACTCTTTTTGGCCTAGTTGGTTTGCGAATACAACATTCGTATATAATTTCTGCCATTGCTCTGTATATTGGACCTGTTGCGTTACAGGAAAATCTATTATTTTTCTTAATATCGGTTAGAATTCACAGACTAATGAGTAAAGTTTTTCCAAGATATGTTTTGGCAAAATATTGAAAAACACGTAAATTATGCGTCCACAAACGTATTTTCTGGTCTGTGCTAAGAACTAGACTGAATTATTCAAGGAGCGGGATCCTTTTATATATACCCCAAGAGTTGTGTAAGTGAGGTGATTGACCTGAGCCTGAGTACATATAGGAATAACAATAGTGATATTAAATATATTTACGGGCTCACCAAAGTCCATGCTACATGGACACTTCGTTCTGAGTAGCTAAATCTGAAACAACAACAACAGTCTTTTTATTATTTATTTTATAAAAGAGAGAGAGAGAGAGAGAGAGAGAGAGAGAGAGAGAGAGAGAGAGAGAGAGAGAGAGAGAGAGAGAGAGAGAGAGAGAGAGAGAGAGAGAGGGAGAGAGAGAGAGAGAGAGAGAGAGAGAGAGAGAGAGAGAGAGAGAGAGAGAGAGAGAGAGAGAGAGAGAGAGAGAGAGAGAGAGAGAGAGAGAGAGAGAGAGAGAGAGAGAGAGAGAGAGAGAGAGAGAGAGAGAGAGAGAGAGAGAGAGAGAGAGAGAGAGAGAGAGAGATTGTCAGGTACAGTTTAATGCTGATAAATGCAAAGTTCTGAGGCTTGGTAATGATGAGTTACAAGATACGAGCTAGATGGTGTTGAGATTGCGAAAGGGATCTGGGAGTTATGATTAGTAAGAATTTAAAACAATAGGATCAATGCATGAATGTTCGTAATAAGGCAAATTGGACACTGGGATTTATTTATCGAAGCTTTAGTAACAAGAGACCTGATGTGGTTCTTCAGCTATATCTCGCTCTGGTTAGGCCCAATTTAGATTATTCAGTTCAGTTTTGGTCGCTGTCCTATAGAATGGATATAAATTCACTTGAACGTGTCCAGTGTAGGATGACTAAGTTAAAACCCTAAATTAGAAATCTTTCATATGAAGAAAGATTAACAAAGCTTAAATTGCATTAACTGGAAAGGCGTGGTTATAAATAGAAGCTGTCTCGTATGGGCCAATAGGCCTTCTGCAGTTACCTTTGTTCTTATATTAATAAGATACAAGCTAGATGGTGATGAGATTGCTGAAGGGATCTGAGAGATTTGATTAGTAACAGTTTAAAACCTAAGGATCAATGCACGAATGTTCGTAATAAGGCAAATAGGACACTGTGATTTATTAATCGAAGCGTTAGTAAAAGGACATCTGGTGTGGTTCTTCAGGTATATCTTGCTCTAGTTAGGCCCCATTTAGATTATGCAGGTCAGTTTTGGTCTCCGTACCATAGAATGGATATAAATTCTCTTGAACGTGTCAAGCTTAGGATGACAAAGTTAATTCCCCAAATTAGAAATCTTTCATATGAATAAAGATTAACAAAGCTTAAACTGCATTCACGGGAAAGGCGAAGAGTTAGGGGGTGACATGATTAAGGTTTACAAGTGGATGAATGGATATAATACAGGGGATATTAATGGAGTATTAAAAGTATCAACACACGAAAGAATGCGAAACAATTGGATAAGTTTAGATTTAGGAAAGACTTGGGTAAATACTGGTTCGGTAACAGGGTTGTTGATTTGTGGAACCAATTACCATGAAACGCAGTGGAGGTGGGGTTCCTCGACTGTTTCAAGCATGGGTTGGACATGTATATGAGAGGGATTGGGTTGTTATAAATAGGAGGTGCCTCGTATGGGCCAATAGGCCTTCTGCAGTTACCTTCGTTCTTATGTTCTTATGTGTTATGCAGTAATTTGCTCAACAAATCAACAACCGAACCAGTATTTATCAAGGTCTTTCCTAAATCTAAACATGTCCAATTTATAACCTTTTTTCGAGTTCTATTTTGTTTTGATTCCTTTAATACCCTATTATTATCCCCCTTTTGTTATTCCCATTCGTCAACTTGTACACCTCTAATATGTCACCACTAGTTTTTCACCTTATGTTAGTATTCTTTGCTTTCCTTATTCAGAGCAGACCTTTAGCGAAACATATAAAAGGCTGTATTAGTATGACAAGAAGTAAAAATTTCCAGTTAAATACATGAACTCAAAACAAAAATCGATGTAATGGAAATATATTGCATGAGCAGCAAAGATTTAGAGCAGACAGAGGTAAATACCGATCACAAATTTCTATCTCTCTACATTAAAAAATTCGAAGGCACATTATACAAACAATTCTTTTAAATCTTTATTAAAAAATCATATTCCATCAGACATACAATTTTTACATTTAAAATTGTATATAGGGAGTTTAGCTTTTAAATTTCAAAATAATTTCCCTAAATTAAGATAACTGTTCGTCTGGAGTTTTGGTCGTTGGGTTTGAACAATCTTGGCTTTTTGCATGAATCCTCGGGATTGTTACCGTCATCTTTTCTAGCTCGCTTTTTGGGCTGCAAATATTCGGTGCGGTTTTGCTCAAAATTTTGTATCGTCATATCAAATGAAGTGCAGGGAGTTTGCTTATTACTTTTGATGGAATCATTCAAAGTAATGATCTTCTTATCGAGGCTTGTGACCAGCGTATCATTTCTTTTTTTCATTGGTACATCTGTAGACTGATTTTGTTTATCGCTTGTTTTTGCCTTATTGTCGATTACGACCTTTTCCTCCTTCTGTTGGAAATTTGCTTGCGAGCCTAGAGTCTTCTTTATCGGAGCACATACTCTTTTTGGCCTAGTTGGTTTGCGAATACAACATTCGTATATAATTTCTGCCATTGCTCTGTATATTGGACCTGTTGCGTTACAGGAAAATCTATTATTTTTCTTAATATCGGTTAGAATTCACAGACTAATGAGTAAAGTTTTTCCAAGATATGTTTTGGCAAAATATTGAAAAACACGTAAATTATGCGTCCACAAACGTATTTTCTGGTCTGTGCTAAGAACTAGACTGAATTATTCAAGGAGCAGGATCCTTTTATATATACCCCAAGAGTTGTGTAAGTGAGGTGATTGACCTGAGCCTGAGTACATATAGGAATAACAATAGTGATATTAAATATATTTACGGGCTCACCAAAGTCCATGCTACATGGACACTTCGTTCTGAGTAGCTAAATCTGAAACAACAACAACAGTGTTTTTATTATTTATTTTATAAAAAAGAGAGAGAGAGAGAGAGAGAGAGAGAGAGAGAGAGAGAGAGAGAGAGAGAGAGAGAGAGAGAGAGAGAGAGAGAGAGAGAGAGAGAGAGAGAGAGAGAGAGAGATTGTCAGGTACAGTTTAATGCTGATAAATGCAAAGTTCTGAGGCTTGGTAATGATGAGTTACAAGATACGAGCTAGATGGTGTTGAGATTGCGAAAGGGATCTGGGAGTTATGATTAGTAAGAATTTAAAACAATAGGATCAATGCATGAATGTTCGTAATAAGGCAAATTGGACACTGGGATTTATTTATCGAAGCTTTAGTAACAAGAGACCTGATGTGGTTCTTCAGCTATATCTCGCTCTGGTTAGGCCCAATTTAGATTATTCAGTTCAGTTTTGGTCGCTGTCCTATAGAATGGATATAAATTCACTTGAACGTGTCCAGTGTAGGATGACTAAGTTAAAACCCTAAATTAGAAATCTTTCATATGAAGAAAGATTAACAAAGCTTAAATTGCATTAACTGGAAAGGCGTGGTTATAAATAGAAGCTGTCTCGTATGGGCCAATAGGCCTTCTGCAGTTACCTTTGTTCTTATATTAATAAGATACAAGCTAGATGGTGATGAGATTGCTGAAGGGATCTGAGAGATTTGATTAGTAACAGTTTAAAACCTAAGGATCAATGCACGAATGTTCGTAATAAGGCAAATAGGACACTGTGATTTATTAATCGAAGCGTTAGTAAAAGGACATCTGGTGTGGTTCTTCAGGTATATCTTGCTCTAGTTAGGCCCCATTTAGATTATGCAGGTCAGTTTTGGTCTCCGTACCATAGAATGGATATAAATTCTCTTGAACGTGTCAAGCTTAGGATGACAAAGTTAATTCCCCAAATTAGAAATCTTTCATATGAATAAAGATTAACAAAGCTTAAACTGCATTCACGGGAAAGGCGAAGAGTTAGGGGGTGACATGATTAAGGTTTACAAGTGGATGAATGGATATAATACAGGGGATATTAATGGAGTATTAAAAGTATCAACACACGAAAGAATGCGAAACAATTGGATAAGTTTAGATTTAGGAAAGACTTGGGTAAATACTGGTTCGGTAACAGGGTTGTTGATTTGTGGAACCAATTAATATGAAACGCAGTGGAGGTGGGGTTCCTCGACTGTTTCAAGCATGGGTTGGACATGTATATGAGAGGGATTGGGTTGTTATAAATAGGAGGTGCCTCGTATGGGCCAATAGGCCTTCTGCAGTTACCTTCGTTCTTATGTTCTTATGTGTTATGCAGTAATTTGCTCAACAAATCAACAACCGAACCAGTATTTATCAAGGTCTTTCCTAAATCTAAACATGTCCAATTTATAACCTTTTTTTCGAGTTCTATTTTGTTTTGATTCCTTTAATACCCTATTATTATCCCCCTTTTGTTATTCCCATTCGTCAACTTGTACACCTCTAATATGTCACCACTAGTTTTTCACCTTATGTTAGTATTCTTTGCTTTCCTTATTCAGAGCAGACCTTTAGCGAAACATAAAAGGCTGTATTAGTATGACAAGAAGTAAAAATTTCCAGTTAAATACATGAACTCAAAACAAAAATCGATGTAATGGAAATATATTGCATGAGCAGCAAAGATTTAGAACAGACAGAGGTAAATACCGATCACAAATTTCTATCTCTCTACATTAAAAAATTCGAAGGCACATTATACAAACAATTCTTTTAAATCTTTATTAAAAAATCATATTCCATCAGACATACAATTTTTACATTTAAAATCGTATATAGGGAGTTTAGCTTTTAAATTTCAAAATAATTTCCCTAAATTCAGATAACTGTTCGTCTGGAGTTTTGGTCGTTGGGTTTGATCAATCTTGGCTTTTTGCATGAATCCTCGGGATTGTTACCGTCATCTTTTCTAGCTCGCTTTTTGGGCTGCAAATATTCGGTGCGGTTTTGCTCAAAATTTTGTATCGTCATATCAAATGAAGTGCAGGGAGTTTGCTTATTACTTTTGATGGAATCATTCAAAGTAATGATCTTCTTATCGAGGCTTGTGACCAGCGTATCATTTCTTTTTTTCATTGGTACATCTGTAGACTGATTTTGTTTATCGCTTGTTTTTGCCTTATTGTCGATTACGACCTTTTCCTCCTTCTGTTGGAAATTTGCTTGCGAGCCTAGAGTCTTCTTTATCGGAGCACATACTCTTTTTGGCCTAGTTGGTTTGCGAATACAACATTCGTATATAATTTCTGCCATTGCTCTGTATATTGGACCTGTTGCGTTACAGGAAAATATATTATTTTTCTTAATATCGGTTAGAATTCACAGACTAATGAGTAAAGTTTTTCCAAGATATGTTTTGGCAAAATATTGAAAAACACGTAAATTATGCGTCCACAAACGTATTTTCTGGTCTGTGCTAAGAACTAGACTGAATTATTCAAGGAGCGGGATCCTTTTATATATACCCCAGGAGTTGTGTAAGTGAGGTGATTGACCTGAGCCTGAGTACATATAGGAATAACAATAGTGATATTAAATATATTTACGGGCTCACCAAAGTCCATGCTACATGGACACTACGTTCTGAGTAGCTAAATCTGAAACAACAACAACAGTGTTTTTATTATTTATTTTATAAAAGAGAGAGAGAGAGAGAGAGAGAGAGAGAGAGAGAGAGAGAGAGAGAGAGAGAGAGAGGACATCTGGTGTGGTTCTTCAGGTATATCTTGCTCTAGTTAGGCCCCATTTAGATTATGCAGGTCAGTTTTGGTCTCCGTACCATAGAATGGATATAAATTCTCTTGAACGTGTCAAGCTTAGGATGACAAAGTTAATTCCCCAAATTAGAAATCTTTCATATGAATAAAGATTAACAAAGCTTAAACTGCATTCACGGGAAAGGCGAAGAGTTAGGGGGTGACATGATTAAGGTTTACAAGTGGATGAATGGATATAATACAGGGGATATTAATGGAGTATTAAAAGTATCAACACACGAAAGAATGCGAAACAATTGGATAAGTTTAGATTTAGGAAAGACTTGGGTAAATACTGGTTCGGTAACAGGGTTGTTGATTTGTGGAACCAATTAATATGAAACGCAGTGGAGGTGGGGTTCCTCGACTGTTTCAAGCATGGGTTGGACATGTATATGAGAGGGATTGGGTTGTTATAAATAGGAGGTGCCTCGTATGGGCCAATAGGCCTTCTGCAGTTACCTTCGTTCTTATGTTCTTATGTGTTATGCAGTAATTTGCTCAACAAATCAACAACCGAACCAGTATTTATCAAGGTCTTTCCTAAATCTAAACATGTCCAATTTATAACCTTTTTTTCGAGTTCTATTTTGTTTTGATTCCTTTAATACCCTATTATTATCCCCCTTTTGTTATTCCCATTCGTCAACTTGTACACCTCTAATATGTCACCACTAGTTTTTCACCTTATGTTAGTATTCTTTGCTTTCCTTATTCAGAGCAGACCTTTAGCGAAACATAAAAGGTTGTATTAGTATGACAAGAAGTAAAAATTTCCAGTTAAATACATGAACTCAAAACAAAAATCGATGTAATGGAAATATATTGCATGAGCAGCAAAGATTTAGAACAGACAGAGGTAAATACCGATCACAAATTTCTATCTCTCTACATTAAAAAATTCGAAGGCACATTATACAAACAATTCTTTTAAATCTTTATTAAAAAATCATATTCCATCAGACATACAATTTTTACATTTAAAATCGTATATAGGGAGTTTAGCTTTTAAATTTCAAAATAATTTCCCTAAATTCAGATAACTGTTCGTCTGGAGTTTTGGTCGTTGGGTTTGATCAATCTTGGCTTTTTGCATGAATCCTCGGGATTGTTACCGTCATCTTTTCTAGCTCGCTTTTTGGGCTGCAAATATTCGGTGCGGTTTTGCTAAAAATTTTGTATCGTCATATCAAATGAAGTGCAGGGAGTTTGCTTATTACTTTTGATGGAATCATTCAAAGTAATGATCTTCTTATCGAGGCTTGTGACCAGCGTATCATTTCTTTTTTTCATTGGTACATCTGTAGACTGATTTTGTTTATCGCTTGTTTTTGCCTTATTGTCGATTACGACCTTTTCCTCCTTCTGTTGGAAATTTGCTTGCGAGCCTAGAGTCTTCTTTATCGGAGCACATACTCTTTTTGGCCTAGTTGGTTTGCGAATACAACATTCGTATATAATTTCTGCCATTGCTCTGTATATTGGACCTGTTGCGTTACAGGAAAATCTATTATTTTTCTTAATATCGGTTAGAATTCACAGACTAATGAGTAAAGTTTTTCCAAGATATGTTTTGGCAAAATATTGAAAAACACGTAAATTATGCGTCCACAAACGTATTTTCTGGTCTGTGCTAAGAACTAGACTGAATTATTCAAGGAGCGGGATCCTTTTATATATACCCCAAGAGTTGTGTAAGTGAGGTGATTGACCTGAGCCTGAGTACATATAGGAATAACAATAGTGATATTAAATATATTTACGGGCTCACCAAAGTCCATGCTACATGGACACTTCGTTCTGAGTAGCTAAATCTGAAACAACAACAACAGTGTTTTTATTATTTATTTTATAAAAGAGAGAGAGAGAGAGAGAGAGAGAGAGAGAGAGAGAGAGAGAGAGAGAGAGAGAGAGAGAGAGAGAGAGAGAGAGAGAGAGAGAGAGAGAGAGAGAGAGAGAGGGAGAGAGAGAGAGAGAGAGAGAGAGAGAGAGAGAGAGAGAGAGAGAGAGAGAGAGAGAGAGAGAGAGAGAGAGAGAGAGAGAGAGAGAGATTGTCAGGTACAGTTTAATGCTGATAAATGCAAAGTTCTGAGGCTTGGTAATGATGAGTTACAAGATACGAGCTAGATGGTGTTGAGATTGCGAAAGGGATCTGGGAGTTATGATTAGTAAGAATTTAAAACAATAGGATCAATGCATGAATGTTCGTAATAAGGCAAATTGGACACTGGGATTTATTTATCGAAGCTTTAGTAACAAGAGACCTGATGTGGTTCTTCAGCTATATCTCGCTCTGGTTAGGCCCAATTTAGATTATTCAGTTCAGTTTTGGTCGCTGTCCTATAGAATGGATATAAATTCACTTGAACGTGTCCAGTGTAGGATGACTAAGTTAAAACCCTAAATTAGAAATCTTTCATATGAAGAAAGATTAACAAAGCTTAAATTGCATTAACTGGAAAGGCGTGGTTATAAATAGAAGCTGTCTCGTATGGGCCAATAGGCCTTCTGCAGTTACCTTTGTTCTTATATTAATAAGATACAAGCTAGATGGTGATGAGATTGCTGAAGGGATCTGAGAGATTTGATTAGTAACAGTTTAAAACCTAAGGATCAATGCACGAATGTTCGTAATAAGGCAAATAGGACACTGTGATTTATTAATCGAAGCGTTAGTAAAAGGACATCTGGTGTGGTTCTTCAGGTATATCTTGCTCTAGTTAGGCCCCATTTAGATTATGCAGGTCAGTTTTGGTCTCCGTACCATAGAATGGATATAAATTCTCTTGAACGTGTCAAGCTTAGGATGACAAAGTTAATTCCCCAAATTAGAAATCTTTCATATGAATAAAGATTAACAAAGCTTAAACTGCATTCACGGGAAAGGCGAAGAGTTAGGGGGGTGACATGATTAAGGTTTACAAGTGGATGAATGGATATAATACAGGGGATATTAATGGAGTATTAAAAGTATCAACACACGAAAGAATGCGAAACAATTGGATAAGTTTAGATTTAGGAAAGACTTGGGTAAATACTGGTTCGGTAACAGGGTTGTTGATTTGTGGAACCAATTACCATGAAACGCAGTGGAGGTGGGGTTCCTCGACTGTTTCAAGCATGGGTTGGACATGTATATGAGAGGGATTGGGTTGTTATAAATAGGAGGTGCCTCGTATGGGCCAATAGGCCTTCTGCAGTTACCTTCGTTCTTATGTTCTTATGTGTTATGCAGTAATTTGCTCAACAAATCAACAACCGAACCAGTATTTATCAAGGTCTTTCCTAAATCTAAACATGTCCAATTTATAACCTTTTTTCGAGTTCTATTTTGTTTTGATTCCTTTAATACCCTATTATTATCCCCCTTTTGTTATTCCCATTCGTCAACTTGTACACCTCTAATATGTCACCACTAGTTTTTCACCTTATGTTAGTATTCTTTGCTTTCCTTATTCAGAGCAGACCTTTAGCGAAACATATAAAAGGCTGTATTAGTATGACAAGAAGTAAAAATTTCCAGTTAAATACATGAACTCAAAACAAAAATCGATGTAATGGAAATATATTGCATGAGCAGCAAAGATTTAGAGCAGACAGAGGTAAATACCGATCACAAATTCTATCTCTCTACATTAAAAAATTCGAAGGCACATTATACAAACAATTCTTTTAAATCTTTATTAAAAAATCATATTCCATCAGACATACAATTTTTACATTTAAAATTGTATATAGGGAGTTTAGCTTTTAAATTTCAAAATAATTTCCCTAAATTCAGATAACTGTTCGTCTGGAGTTTTGGTCGTTGGGTTTGAACAATCTTGGCTTTTTGCATGAATCCTCGGGATTGTTACCGTCATCTTTTCTAGCTCGCTTTTTGGGCTGCAAATATTCGGTGCGGTTTTGCTCAAAATTTTGTATCGTCATATCAAATGAAGTGCAGGGAGTTTGCTTATTACTTTTGATGGAATCATTCAAAGTAATGATCTTCTTATCGAGGCTTGTGACCAGCGTATCATTTCTTTTTTTCATTGGTACATCTGTAGACTGATTTTGTTTATCGCTTGTTTTTGCCTTATTGTCGATTACGACCTTTTCCTCCTTCTGTTGGAAATTTGCTTGCGAGCCTAGAGTCTTCTTTATCGGAGCACATACTCTTTTTGGCCTAGTTGGTTTGCGAATACAACATTCGTATATAATTTCTGCCATTGCTCTGTATATTGGACCTGTTGCGTTACAGGAAAATCTATTATTTTTCTTAATATCGGTTAGAATTCACAGACTAATGAGTAAAGTTTTTCCAAGATATGTTTTGGCAAAATATTGAAAAACACGTAAATTATGCGTCCACAAACGTATTTTCTGGTCTGTGCTAAGAACTAGACTGAATTATTCAAGGAGCAGGATCCTTTTATATATACCCCAAGAGTTGTGTAAGTGAGGTGATTGACCTGAGCCTGAGTACATATAGGAATAACAATAGTGATATTAAATATATTTACGGGCTCACCAAAGTCCATGCTACATGGACACTTCGTTCTGAGGCTTGGTAATGATGAGTTACAAGATACGAGCTAGATGGTGTTGAGATTACGAAAGGGATCTGGGAGTTATGATTAGTAAGAATTTAAAACAATAGGATCAATGCATGAATGTTCGTAATAAGGCAAATTGGACACTGGGATTTATTTATCGAAGCTTTAGTAACAAGAGACCTGATGTGGTTCTTCAGCTATATCTCGCTCTGGTTAGGCCCAATTTAGATTATTCAGTTCAGTTTTGGTCGCTGTCCTATAGAATGGATATAAATTCACTTGAACGTGTCCAGTGTAGGATGACTAAGTTAAAACCCTAAATTAGAAATCTTTCATATGAAGAAAGATTAACAAAGCTTAAATTGCATTAACTGGAAAGGCGTGGTTATAAATAGAAGCTGTCTCGTATGGGCCAATAGGCCTTCTGCAGTTACCTTTGTTCTTATATTAATAAGATACAAGCTAGATGGTGATGAGATTGCTGAAGGGATCTGAGAGATTTGATTAGTAACAGTTTAAAACCTAAGGATCAATGCACGAATGTTCGTAATAAGGCAAATAGGACACTGTGATTTATTAATCGAAGCGTTAGTAAAAGGACATCTGGTGTGGTTCTTCAGGTATATCTTGCTCTAGTTAGGCCCCATTTAGATTATGCAGGTCAGTTTTGGTCTCCGTACCATAGAATGGATATAAATTCTCTTGAACGTGTCAAGCTTAGGATGACAAAGTTAATTCCCCAATTAGAAATCTTTCATATGAATAAAGATTAACAAAGCTTAAACTGCATTCACGGGAAAGGCGAAGAGTTAGGGGGTGACATGATTAAGGTTTACAAGTGGATGAATGGATATAATACAGGGGATATTAATGGAGTATTAAAAGTATCAACACACGAAAGAATGCGAAACAATTGGATAAGTTTAGATTTAGGAAAGACTTGGGTAAATACTGGTTCGGTAACAGGGTTGTTGATTTGTGGAACCAATTACCATGAAACGCAGTGGAGGTGGGGTTCCTCGACTGTTTCAAGCATGGGTTGGACATGTATATGAGAGGGATTGGGTTGTTATAAATAGGAGGTGCCTCGTATGGGCCAATAGGCCTTCTGCAGTTACCTTCGTTCTTATGTTCTTATGTGTTATGCAGTAATTTGCTCAACAAATCAACAACCGAACCAGTATTTATCAAGGTCTTTCCTAAATCTAAACATGTCCAATTTATAACCTTTTTTTTCGAGTTCTATTTTGTTTTGATTCCTTTAATACCCTATTATTATCCCCCTTTTATTATTCCCATTCGTCAACTTGTACACCTCTAATATGTCACCACTAGTTTTTCACCTTATGTTAGTATTCTTTGCTTTCCTTATTCAGAGCAGACCTTTAGCGAAACATATAAAAGGCTGTATTAGTATGACAAGAAGTAAAAATTTCCAGTTAAATACATGAACTCAAAACAAAAATCGATGTAATGGAAATATATTGCATGAGCAGCAAAGATTTAGAGCAGACAGAGGTAAATACCGATCACAAATTTCTATCTCTCTACATTAAAAAATTCGAAGGCACATTATACAAACAATTCTTTTAAATCTTTATTAAAAATCATATTCCATCAGACATACAATTTTTACATTTAAAATTGTATATAGGGAGTTTAGCTTTTAAATTTCAAAATAATTTCCCTAAATTAAGATAACTGTTCGTCTGGAGTTTTGGTCGTTGGGTTGAACAATCTTGGCTTTTTGCATGAATCCTCGGGATTGTTACCGTCATCTTTTCTAGCTCGCTTTTTGGGCTGCAAATATTCGGTGCGGTTTTGCTCAAAATTTTGTATCGTCATATCAAATGAAGTGCAGGGAGTTTGCTTATTACTTTTGATGGAATCATTCAAAGTAATGATCTTCTTATCGAGGCTTGTGACCAGCGTATCATTTCTTTTTTTCATTGGTACATCTGTAGACTGATTTTGTTTATCGCTTGTTTTTGCCTTATTGTCGATTACGACCTTTTCCTCCTTCTGTTGGAAATTTGCTTGCGAGCCTAGAGTCTTCTTTATCGGAGCACATACTCTTTTTGGCCTAGTTGGTTCGCGAATACAACATTCGTATATAATTTCTGCCATTGCTCTGTATATTGGACCTGTTGCGTTACAGGAAAATCTATTATTTTTCTTAATATCGGTTAGAATTCACAGACTAATGAGTAAAGTTTTTCCAAGATATGTTTTGGCAAAATATTGAAAAACACGTAAATTATGAGTCCACAAACGTATTTTCTGGTCTGTGCAAGAACTAGACTGAATTATTCAAGGATCCTTTTCAAGGAGCGGGATCCTTTTATATATCCCCCAAGAGTTGTGTAAGTGAGGTGATTGACCTGAGCCTGAGTACATATAGGAATAACAATAGTGATATTAAATATATTTACGGGCTCACCAAAGTCCATGCTACATGGACACTTCGTTCTGAGTAGCTAAATCTGAAACAACAACAACAGTGTTTTTATTATTTATTTTATAAAAGAGAGAGAGAGAGAGAGAGAGAGAGAGAGAGAGAGAGAGAGAGAGAGAGAGAGAGAGAGAGAGAGAGAGAGAGAGAGAGAGAGAGAGAAGAGAGAGAGAGAGAGAGAGAGAGAGAGAGAGAGAGAGAGAGAGAGAGAGAGAGAGAGAGAGAGAGAGAGAGAGAGAGAGAGAGAGAGAGAGATTGTCAGGTACAGTTTAATGCTGATAAATGCAAAGTTCTGAGGCTTGGTAATGATGAGTTACAAGATACGAGCTAGATGGTGTTGAGATTGCGAAAGGGATCTGGGAGTTATGATTAGTAAGAATTTAAAACAATAGGATCAATGCATGAATGTTCGTAATAAGGCAAATTGGACACTGGGATTTATTTATCGAAGCTTAGTAACAAGAGACCTGATGTGGTTCTTCAGCTATATCTCGCTCTGGTTAGGCCCAATTTAGATTATTCAGTTCAGTTTTGGTCGCTGTCCTATAGAATGGATATAAATTCACTTGAACGTGTCCAGTGTAGGATGACTAAGTTATAATAAATCCCTAAATTAGAAATCTTTCATATGAAGAAAGATTAACAAAGCTTAAATTGCATTAACTGGAAAGGCGTGGTTATAAATAGAAGCTGTCTCGTATGGGCCAATAGGCCTTCTGCAGTTACCTTTGTTCTTATATTAATAAGATACAAGCTAGATGGTGATGAGATTGCTGAAGGGATCTGAGAGATTTGATTAGTAACAGTTTAAAACCTAAGGATCAATGCACGAATGTTCGTAATAAGGCAAATAGGACACTGTGATTTATTAATCGAAGCGTTAGTAAAAGGACATCTGGTGTGGTTCTTCAGGTATATCTTGCTCTAGTTAGGCCCCATTTAGATTATGCAGGTCAGTTTTGGTCTCCGTACCATAGAATGGATATAAATTCTCTTGAACGTGTCAAGCTTAGGATGACAAAGTTAATTCCCCAAATTAGAAATCTTTCATATGAATAAAGATTAACAAAGCTTAAACTGCATTCACGGGAAAGGCGAAGAGTTAGGGGGTGACATGATTAAGGTTTACAAGTGGATGAATGGATATAATACAGGGGATATTAATGGAGTATTAAAAGTATCAACACACGAAAGAATGCGAAACAATTGGATAAGTTTAGATTTAGGAAAGACTTGGGTAAATACTGGTTCGGTAACAGGGTTGTTGATTTGTGGAACCAATTACCATGAAACGCAGTGGAGGTGGGGTTCCTCGACTGTTTCAAGCATGGGTTGGACATGTATATGAGAGGGATTGGGTTGTTATAAATAGGAGGTGCCTCGTATGGGCCAATAGGCCTTCTGCAGTTACCTTCGTTCTTATGTTCTTATGTGTTATGCAGTAATTTGCTCAACAAATCAACAACCGAACCAGTATTTATCAAGGTCTTTCCTAAATCTAAACATGTCCAATTTATAACCTTTTTTCGAGTTCTATTTTGTTTTGATTCCTTTAATACCCTATTATTATCCCCCTTTTGTTATTCCCATTCGTCAACTTGTACACCTCTAATATGTCACCACTAGTTTTTCACCTTATGTTAGTATTCTTTGCTTTCCTTATTCAGAGCAGACCTTTAGCGAAACATATAAAAGGCTGTATTAGTATGACAAGAAGTAAAAATTTCCAGTTAAATACATGAACTCAAAACAAAAATCGATGTAATGGAAATATATTGCATGAGCAGCAAAGATTTAGAGCAGACAGAGGTAAATACCGATCACAAATTTCTATCTCTCTACATTAAAAAATTCGAAGGCACATTATACAAACAATTCTTTTAAATCTTTATTAAAAAATCATATTCCATCAGACATACAATTTTTACATTTAAAATTGTATATAGGGAGTTTAGCTTTTAAATTTCAAAATAATTTCCCTAAATTAAGATAACTGTTCGTCTGGAGTTTTGGTCGTTGGGTTTGATCAATCTTGGCTTTTTGCATGAATCCTCGGGATTGTTACCGTCATCTTTTCTAGCTCGCTTTTTGGGCTGCAAATATTCGGTGCGGTTTTGCTCAAAATTTTGTATCGTCATATCAAATGAAGTGCAGGGAGTTTGCTTATTACTTTTGATGGAATCATTCAAAGTAATGATCTTCTTATCGAGGCTTGTGACCAGCGTATCATTTCTTTTTTTCATTGGTACATCTGTAGACTGATTTTGTTTATCGCTTGTTTTTGCCTTATTGTCGATTACGACCTTTTCCTCCTTCTGTTGGAAATTTGCTTGCGAGCCTAGAGTCTTCTTTATCGGAGCACATACTCTTTTTGGCCTAGTTGGTTTGCGAATACAACATTCGTATATAATTTCTGCCATTGCTCTGTATATTGGACCTGTTGCGTTACAGGAAAATCTATTATTTTTCTTAATATCGGTTAGAATTCACAGACTAATGAGTAAAGTTTTTCCAAGATATGTTTTGGCAAAATATTGAAAAACACGTAAATTATGCGTCCACAAACGTATTTTCTGGTCTGTGCTAAGAACTAGACTGAATTATTCAAGGAGCGGGTCCTTTTATATATACCCCAAGAGTTGTGTAAGTGAGGTGATTGACCTGAGCCTGAGTACATATAGGAATAACAATAGTGATATTAAATATATTTACGGGCTCACCAAAGTCCATGCTACATGGACACTTCGTTCTGAGTAGCTAAATCTGAAACAACAACAACAGTGTTTTTATTATTTATTTATAAAAGAGAGAGAGAGAGAGAGAGAGAGAGAGAGAGAGAGAGAGAGAGAGAGAGAGAGAGAGAGAGAGAGAGAGAGAGAGAGAGAGAGAGAGAGAGAGAGAGAGAGAGAGAGAGAGAGAGATTGTCAGGTACAGTTTAATGCTGATAAATGCAAAGTTCTGAGGCTAGGTAATGATGAGTTACAAGATACGAGCTAGATGGTGTTGAGATTGCGAAAGGGATCTGGGAGTTATGATTAGTAAGAATTTAAAACAATAGGATCAATGCATGAATGTTCGTAATAAGGCAAATTGGACACTGGGATTTATTTATCGAAGCTTTAGTAACAAGAGACCTGATGTGGTTCTTCAGCTATATCTCGCTCTGGTTAGGCCCAATTTAGATTATTCAGTTCAGTTTTGGTCGCTGTCCTATAGAATGGATATAAATTCACTTGAACGTGTCCAGTGTAGGATGACTAAGTTAAAACCCTAAATTAGAAATCTTTCATATGAAGAAAGATTAACAAAGCTTAAATTGCATTAACTGGAAAGGCGTGGTTATAAATAGAAGCTGTCTCGTATGGGCCAATAGGCCTTCTGCAGTTACCTTTGTTCTTATATTAATAAGATACAAGCTAGATGGTGATGAGATTGCTGAAGGGATCTGAGAGATTTGATTAGTAACAGTTTAAAACCTAAGGATCAATGCACGAATGTTCGTAATAAGGCAAATAGGACACTGTGATTTATTAATCGAAGCGTTAGTAAAAGGACATCTGGTGTGGTTCTTCAGGTATATCTTGCTCTAGTTAGGCCCCATTTAGATTATGCAGGTCAGTTTTGGTCTCCGTACCATAGAATGGATATAAATTCTCTTGAACGTGTCAAGCTTAGGATGACAAAGTTAATTCCCCAAATTAGAAATCTTTCATATGAATAAAGATTAACAAAGCTTAAACTGCATTCACGGGAAAGGCGAAGAGTTAGGGGGTGACATGATTAAGGTTTACAAGTGGATGAATGGATATAATACAGGGGATATTAATGGAGTATTAAAAGTATCAACACACGAAAGAATGCGAAACAATTGGATAAGTTTAGATTTAGGAAAGACTTGGGTAAATACTGGTTCGGTAACAGGGTTGTTGATTTGTGGAACCAATTACCATGAAACGCAGTGGAGGTGGGGTTCCTCGACTGTTTCAAGCATGGGTTGGACATGTATATGAGAGGGATTGGGTTGTTATAAATAGGAGGTGCCTCGTATGGGCCAATAGGCCTTCTGCAGTTACCTTCGTTCTTATGTTCTTATGTGTTATGCAGTAATTTGCTCAACAAATCAACAACCGAACCAGTATTTATCAAGGTCTTTCCTAAATCTAAACATGTCCAATTTATAACCTTTTTTCGAGTTCTATTTTGTTTTGATTCCTTTAATACCCTATTATTATCCCCCTTTTGTTATTCCCATTCGTCAACTTGTACACCTCTAATATGTCACCACTAGTTTTTCACCTTATGTTAGTATTCTTTGCTTTCCTTATTCAGAGCAGACCTTTAGCGAAACATATAAAAGGCTGTATTAGTATGACAAGAAGTAAAAATTTCCAGTTAAATACATGAACTCAAAACAAAAATCGATGTAATGGAAATATATTGCATGAGCAGCAAAGATTTAGAGCAGACAGAGGTAAATACCGATCACAAATTTCTATCTCTCTACATTAAAAAATTCGAAGGCACATTATACAAACAATTCTTTTAAATCTTTATTAAAAAATCATATTCCATCAGACATACAATTTTTACATTTAAAATTGTATATAGGGAGTTTAGCTTTTAAATTTCAAATAATTTCCCTAAATTAAGATAACTGTTCGTCTGGAGTTTTGGTCGTTGGGTTTGATCAATCTTGGCTTTTTGCATGAATCCTCGGGATTGTTACCGTCATCTTTTCTAGCTCGCTTTTTGGGCTGCAAATATTCGGTGCGGTTTTGCTCAAAATTTTGTATCGTCATATCAAATGAAGTGCAGGGAGTTTGCTTATTACTTTTGATGGAATCATTCAAAGTAATGATCTTCTTATCGAGGCTTGTGACCAGCGTATCATTTCTTTTTTTCATTGGTACATCTGTAGACTGATTTTGTTTATCGCTTGTTTTTGCCTTATTGTCGATTACGACCTTTTCCTCCTTCTGTTGGAAATTA
>NW_027189132.1:1399289-1424289 GCF_040958095.1 Procambarus clarkii
ACCAATAAAAAAGAAATGATACGCTGGTCGCAAGCCTCGATAAGAAGATCATTACTTTGAATGATTCCATCAAAAGTAATAAGCAAACTCCCTGCACTTCATTTGATATGACGAAACAAAATTGTGAGCAAAACCGCACCGAATATTTGCAGCCCAAAAAGCGAGCTAGAAAAGATGACGGTAACAATCCCGAGGATTCATACAAAAAGCCAAGATTGATCACACCCAACGACCAAAACTCCAGACGAACAGTTATCTTAATTTAGGGAAATTATTATGAAATTTAAAAGCTAAACTCCCTATATACAATTTTAAATGTAAAAATTGTATGTCTGATGGAATATGATTTTTTAATAAAGATTTAAAAGAATTGTTTGTATAATGTGCCTTCGAATTTTTTAATGTAGAGAGATAGAAATTTGTGATCAGTATTTACCTCTGTCTGCTCTAAATCTTTGCTGCTCATGCAATATATTTCCATTACATCGATTTTTGTTTTGAGTTCATGTATTTAACTGGAAATTTTTACTTTTTGTCATACTAATACAGCCTTTTATATGTTTCGTTAAGGTCTGCTCTGAATAAGGAAAGCAAAGAATACTAACATAAGGTGAAAAACTAGTGGTGACATATTAGAGGTGTACAAGTTGACGAATGGGAATAACAAAAGGGGGATAATAATAGGGTATTAAAGGAATCAAACAAAATAGAACTCGAAAAAATGTTATAAATTGGACATGTTTAGATTTAGGAAAGACCTTGATAAATACTGGTTCGGTTGTTGATTTGTTGAGCAAATTACTGCATAACACATAAGAACATAAGAACGAAGGTAACTGCAGAAGGCCTATTGGCCCATGCGAGGCACCTCCTATTTATAACAACCCAATCCCACTCATATACATGTCCAACCCATGCTTGAAACAGTCGAGGAACCCCACCTCCACTGCGTTTCATGGTAATTGGTTCCACAAATCAACTCTCTCTCTCTCTCTCTCTCTCTCTCTCTCTCTCTCTCTCTCTCTCTCTCTCTCTCTCTCTCTCTCTCTCTCTCTCTCTCTCTCTCTCTCTTCTTTTACACTAATAAAATCACTGTTGTTGTTGTTTCGGATTTAGCTACTCAGAACGAAGTGTCCATGTAGCATGGACTTTGGTGAGCCCGTAAATATATTTAATATCACTATTGTTATTCCTATATGTACTCAGGCTCAGGTCAATCACCTCACTTACACAACTCTTGGGGTATATATAAAAGGAACCCGTTCCTTGAATAATTCAGTCTAGTTCTTAGCACAGACCAGAAAATACGTTTGTGGACGCATAATTTACGTGTTTTCCAATATTTTGCCAAAACATATCTTGGAGAAACTTTACTCATTAGTCTGTGAATTCTAACCGATATTAAGAAAAATAATAGATTTTCCTGTAAGCCAACAGGTCCAATATACAGAGCCATGGCAGAAATTATATACGAATGTTGTATTCGCAAACCAACTAGGCCAAAAAGAGTATGTGCTCCGATAAAGAAGACTCTAGGCTCGCAAGCAAATTTCCAACAGAAGGAGGAAAAGGTCGTAATCGACAATAAGGCAAAAACAAGCGATAAACAAAATCAGTCTACAGATGTACCAATGAAAAAAAGAAATGATACGCTGGTCGCAAGCCTCGATAAGAAGATCATTACTTTGAATGATTCCATCAAAAGTAATAAGCAAACTCCCTGCACTTCATTTGATATGACGAAACAAAATTGTGAGCAAAACCGCACCGAATATTTGCAGCCCAAAAAGCGAGCTAGAAAAGATGACGGTAACAATCCCGAGGATTCATACAAAAAGCCAAGATTGATCACACCCAACGACCAAAACTCCAGACGAACAGTTATCTTAATTTAGGGAAATTATTATGAAATTTAAAAGCTAAACTCCCTATATACAATTTTAAATGTAAAAATTGTATGTCTGATGGAATATGATTTTTTAATAAAGATTTAAAAGAATTGTTTGTATAATGTGCCTTCGAATTTTTTAATGTAGAGAGATAGAAATTTGTGATCAGTATTTACCTCTGTCTGCTCTAAATCTTTGCTGCTCATGCAATATATTTCCATTACATCGATTTTTGTTTTGAGTTCATGTATTTAACTGGAAATTTTTACTTTTTGTCATACTAATACAGCCTTTTATATGTTTCGTTAAGGTCTGCTCTGAATAAGGAAAGCAAAGAATACTAACATAAGGTGAAAAACTAGTGGTGACATATTAGAGGTGTACAAGTTGACGAATGGGAATAACAAAAGGGGGATAATAATAGGGTATTAAAGGAATCAAAACAAAATAGAACTCGAAAAAATGTTATAAATTGGACATGTTTAGATTTAGGAAAGACCTTGATAAATACTGGTTCGGTTGTTGATTTGTTGAGCAAATTACTGCATAACACATAAGAACATAAGAACGAAGGTAACTGCAGAAGGCCTATTGGCCCATGCGAGGCACCTCCTATTTATAACAACCCAATCCCACTCATATACATGTCCAACCCATGCTTGAAACAGTCGAGGAACCCCACCTCCACTGCGTTTCATGGTAATTGGTTCCACAAATCAATCTCTCTCTCTCTCTCTCTCTCTCTCTCTCTCTCTCTCTCTCTCTCTCTCTCTCTCTCTCTCTCTCTCTCTCTCTCTCTCTCTCTCTCTCTCTCTCTCTCTCTCTCTCTCTCTCTCTCTCTCTCTCTCTCTCTCTCTCTCTCTCTCTCTCTCTCTCTCTCTCTCTTATACACTAATAAAATCACTGTTGTTGTTGTTTCGGATTTAGCTACTCAGAACGAAGTGTCCATGTAGCATGGACTTTGGTGAGCCCGTAAATATATTTAATATCACTATTGTTATTCCTATATGTACTCAGGCTCAGGTCAATCACCTCACTTACACAACTCTTGGGGTATATATAAAAGGAACCCGTTCCTTGAATAATTCAGTCTAGTTCTTAGCACAGACCAGAAAATACGTTTGTGGACGCATAATTTACGTGTTTTCCAATATTTTGCCAAAACATATCTTGGAGAAACTTTACTCATTAGTCTGTGAATTCTAACCGATATTAAGAAAAATAATAGATTTTCCTGTAAGCCAACAGGTCCAATATACAGAGCCATGGCAGAAATTATATACGAATGTTGTATTCGCAAACCAACTAGGCCAAAAAGAGTATGTGCTCCGATAAAGAAGACTCTAGGCTCGCAAGCAAATTTCCAACAGAAGGAGGAAAAGGTCGTAATCGACAATAAGGCAAAAACAAGCGATAAACAAAATCAGTCTACAGATGTACCAATGAAAAAAGAAATGATACGCTGGTCGCAAGCCTCGATAAGAAGATCATTACTTTGAATGATTCCATCAAAAGTAATAAGCAAACTCCCTGCACTTCATTTGATATGACGAAACAAAATTGTGAGCAAAACCGCACCGAATATTTGCAGCCCAAAAAGCGAGCTAGAAAAGATGACGGTAACAATCCCGAGGATTCATACAAAAAGCCAAGATTGATCACACCCAACGACCAAAACTCCAGACGAACAGTTATCTTAATTTAGGGAAATTATTATGAAATTTAAAAGCTAAACTCCCTATATACAATTTTAAATGTAAAAATTGTATGTCTGATGGAATATGATTTTTTAATAAAGATTTAAAAGAATTGTTTGTATAATGTGCCTTCGAATTTTTTAATGTAGAGAGATAGAAATTTGTGATCAGTATTTACCTCTGTCTGCTCTAAATCTTTGCTGCTCATGCAATATATTTCCATTACATCGATTTTTGTTTTGAGTTCATGTATTTAACTGGAAATTTTTACTTTTTGTCATACTAATACAGCCTTTTATATGTTTCGTTAAGGTCTGCTCTGAATAAGGAAAGCAAAGAATACTAACATAAGGTGAAAAACTAGTGGTGACATATTAGAGGTGTACAAGTTGACGAATGGGAATAACAAAAGGGGGATAATAATAGGGTATTAAAGGAATCAAAACAAAATAGAACTCGAAAAAATGTTATAAATTGGACATGTTTAGATTTAGGAAAGACCTTGATAAATACTGGTTCGGTTGTTGATTTGTTGAGCAAATTACTGCATAACACATAAGAACATAAGAACGAAGGTAACTGCAGAAGGCCTATTGGCCCATGCGAGGCACCTCCTATTTATAACAACCCAATCCCACTCATATACATGTCCAACCCATGCTTGAAACAGTCGAGGAACCCCACCTCCACTGCGTTTCATGGTAATTGGTTCCACAAATCAACTCTCTCTCTCTCTCTCTCTCTCTCTCTCTCTCTCTCTCTCTCTCTCTCTCTCTCTCTCTCTCTCTCTCTCTCCTCTCTCTCTCTCTCTCTCTCTCTCTCTCTCTCTCTCTCTCTCTCTCTCTCTCTCTCTCTCTCTCTCTCTCTCTCTCTCTCTCTCTCTCTCTCTCTTATACACTAATAAAATCACTGTTGTTGTTGTTTCGGATTTAGCTACTCAGAACGAAGTGTCCATGTAGCATGGACTTTGGTGAGCCCGTAAATATATTTAATATCACTATTGTTATTCCTATATGTACTCAGGCTCAGGTCAATCACCTCACTTACACAACTCTTGGGGTATATATAAAAGGAACCCGTTCCTTGAATAATTCAGTCTAGTTCTTAGCACAGACCAGAAAATACGTTTGTGGACGCATAATTTACGTGTTTTCCAATATTTTGCCAAAACATATCTTGGAGAAACTTTACTCATTAGTCTGTGAATTCTAACCGATATTAAGAAAAATAATAGATTTTCCTGTAAGCCAACAGGTCCAATATACAGAGCCATGGCAGAAATTATATACGAATGTTGTATTCGCAAACCAACTAGGCCAAAAAGAGTATGTGCTCCGATAAAGAAGACTCTAGGCTCGCAAGCAAATTTCCAACAGAAGGAGGAAAAGGTCGTAATCGACAATAAGGCAAAAACAAGCGATAAACAAAATCAGTCTACAGATGTACCAATGAAAAAAAGAAATGATACGCTGGTCGCAAGCCTCGATAAGAAGATCATTACTTTGAATGATTCCATCAAAAGTAATAAGCAAACTCCCTGCACTTCATTTGATATGACGAAACAAAATTGTGAGCAAAACCGCACCGAATATTTGCAGCCCAAAAAGCGAGCTAGAAAAGATGACGGTAACAATCCCGAGGATTCATACAAAAAGCCAAGATTGATCACACCCAACGACCAAAACTCCAGACGAACAGTTATCTTAATTTAGGGAAATTATTATGAAATTTAAAAGCTAAACTCCCTATATACAATTTTAAATGTAAAAATTGTATGTCTGATGGAATATGATTTTTTAATAAAGATTTAAAAGAATTGTTTGTATAATGTGCCTTCGAATTTTTTAATGTAGAGAGATAGAAATTTGTGATCAGTATTTACCTCTGTCTGCTCTAAATCTTTGCTGCTCATGCAATATATTTCCATTACATCGATTTTTGTTTTGAGTTCATGTATTTAACTGGAAATTTTTACTTTTTGTCATACTAATACAGCCTTTTATATGTTTCGTTAAGGTCTGCTCTGAATAAGGAAAGCAAAGAATACTAACATAAGGTGAAAAACTAGTGGTGACATATTAGAGGTGTACAAGTTGACGAATGGGAATAACAAAAGGGGGATAATAATAGGGTATTAAAGGAATCAAAACAAAATAGAACTCGAAAAAATGTTATAAATTGGACATGTTTAGATTTAGGAAAGACCTTGATAAATACTGGTTCGGTTGTTGATTTGTTGAGCAAATTACTGCATAACACATAAGAACATAAGAACGAAGGTAACTGCAGAAGGCCTATTGGCCCATGCGAGGCACCTCCTATTTATAACAACCCAATCCCACTCATATACATGTCCAACCCATGCTTGAAACAGTCGAGGAACCCCACCTCCACTGCGTTTCATGGTAATTGGTTCCACAAATCAACTCTCTCTCTCTCTCTCTCTCTCTCTCTCTCTCTCTCTCTCTCTCTCTCTCTCTCTCTCTCTCTCTCTCTCTCTCTCTCTCTCTCTCTCTCTCTCTCTCTCTCTCTCTCTCTCTCTCTCTCTCTCTCTCTCTCTCTCTCTCTCTCTCTCTCTCTCTCTCTCTCTCTCTCTCTCTCTCTCTCTCTCTCTCTCTCTCTCTCTCTCTCTCTCTCTCTCTCTCTCTCTCTTATACACTAATAAAATCACTGTTGTTGTTGTTTCGGATTTAGCTACTCAGAACGAAGTGTCCATGTAGCATGGACTTTGGTGAGCCCGTAAATATATTTAATATCACTATTGTTATTCCTATATGTACTCAGGCTCAGGTCAATCACCTCACTTACACAACTCTTGGGGTATATATAAAAGGAACCCGTTCCTTGAATAATTCAGTCTAGTTCTTAGCACAGACCAGAAAATACGTTTGTGGACGCATAATTTACGTGTTTTCCAATATTTTGCCAAAACATATCTTGGAGAAACTTTACTCATTAGTCTGTGAATTCTAACCGATATTAAGAAAAATAATAGATTTTCCTGTAAGCCAACAGGTCCAATATACAGAGCCATGGCAGAAATTATATACGAATGTTGTATTCGCAAACCAACTAGGCCAAAAAGAGTATGTGCTCCGATAAAGAAGACTCTAGGCTCGCAAGCAAATTTCCAACAGAAGGAGGAAAAGGTCGTAATCGACAATAAGGCAAAAACAAGCGATAAACAAAATCAGTCTACAGATGTACCAATGAAAAAAAGAAATGATACGCTGGTCGCAAGCCTCGATAAGAAGATCATTACTTTGAATGATTCCATCAAAAGTAATAAGCAAACTCCCTGCACTTCATTTGATATGACGAAACAAAATTGTGAGCAAAACCGCACCGAATATTTGCAGCCCAAAAAGCGAGCTAGAAAAGATGACGGTAACAATCCCGAGGATTCATACAAAAAGCCAAGATTGATCACACCCAACGACCAAAACTCCAGACGAACAGTTATCTTAATTTAGGGAAATTATTATGAAATTTAAAAGCTAAACTCCCTATATACAATTTTAAATGTAAAAATTGTATGTCTGATGGAATATGATTTTTTAATAAAGATTTAAAAGAATTGTTTGTATAATGTGCCTTCGAATTTTTTAATGTAGAGAGATAGAAATTTGTGATCAGTATTTACCTCTGTCTGCTCTAAATCTTTGCTGCTCATGCAATATATTTCCATTACATCGATTTTTGTTTTGAGTTCATGTATTTAACTGGAAATTTTTACTTTTTGTCATACTAATACAGCCTTTTATATGTTTCGTTAAGGTCTGCTCTGAATAAGGAAAGCAAAGAATACTAACATAAGGTGAAAAACTAGTGGTGACATATTAGAGGTGTACAAGTTGACGAATGGGAATAACAAAAGGGGGATAATAATAGGGTATTAAAGGAATCAAAACAAAATAGAACTCGAAAAAATGTTATAAATTGGACATGTTTAGATTTAGGAAAGACCTTGATAAATACTGGTTCGGTTGTTGATTTGTTGAGCAAATTACTGCATAACACATAAGAACATAAGAACGAAGGTAACTGCAGAAGGCCTATTGGCCCATGCGAGGCACCTCCTATTTATAACAACCCAATCCCACTCATATACATGTCCAACCCATGCTTGAAACAGTCGAGGAACCCCACCTCCACTGCGTTTCATGGTAATTGGTTCCACAAATCAACTCTCTCTCTCTCTCTCTCTCTCTCTCTCTCTCTCTCTCTCTCTCTCTCTCTCTCTCTCTCTCTCTCTCTCTCTCTCTCTCTCTCTCTCTCTCTCTCTCTCTCTCTCTCTCTCTCTCTCTCTCTCTCTCTCTCTCTCTCTCTCTCTCTCTCTCTCTCTCTCTCTCTCTCTCTCTCTCTCTCTCTCTCTCTCTCTCTCTCTCTCTCTCTCTCTCTCTCTCTCTCTCTCTCTCTCTCTCTCTCTCTCTCTCTCTCTCTCTCTCTCTCTCTCTCTCTCTCTCTCTCTCTCTCTCCTCTCTCTCTCTCTCTCTCTCTCTCTCTCTCTCTCTCTCTCTCTCTCTCTCTCTCTCTCTCTCTCTCTCTCTCTCTCTCTCTCTCTCTCTCTCTCTCTCTCTCTCTCTCTCTCTCTCTCTCTCTCTTATACACTAATAAAATCACTGTTGTTGTTGTTTCGGATTTAGCTACTCAGAACGAAGTGTCCATGTAGCATGGACTTTGGTGAGCCCGTAAATATATTTAATATCACTATTGTTATTCCTATATGTACTCAGGCTCAGGTCAATCACCTCACTTACACAACTCTTGGGGTATATATAAAAGGAACCCGTTCCTTGAATAATTCAGTCTAGTTCTTAGCACAGACCAGAAAATACGTTTGTGGACGCATAATTTACGTGTTTTCCAATATTTTGCCAAAACATATCTTGGAGAAACTTTACTCATTAGTCTGTGAATTCTAACCGATATTAAGAAAAATAATAGATTTTCCTGTAAGCCAACAGGTCCAATATACAGAGCCATGGCAGAAATTATATACGAATGTTGTATTCGCAAACCAACTAGGCCAAAAAGAGTATGTGCTCCGATAAAGAAGACTCTAGGCTCGCAAGCAAATTTCCAACAGAAGGAGGAAAAGGTCGTAATCGACAATAAGGCAAAAACAAGCGATAAACAAAATCAGTCTACAGATGTACCAATGAAAAAAAGAAATGATACGCTGGTCGCAAGCCTCGATAAGAAGATCATTACTTTGAATGATTCCATCAAAAGTAATAAGCAAACTCCCTGCACTTCATTTGATATGACGAAACAAAATTGTGAGCAAAACCGCACCGAATATTTGCAGCCCAAAAAGCGAGCTAGAAAAGATGACGGTAACAATCCCGAGGATTCATACAAAAAGCCAAGATTGATCACACCCAACGACCAAAACTCCAGACGAACAGTTATCTTAATTTAGGGAAATTATTATGAAATTTAAAAGCTAAACTCCCTATATACAATTTTAAATGTAAAAATTGTATGTCTGATGGAATATGATTTTTTAATAAAGATTTAAAAGAATTGTTTGTATAATGTGCCTTCGAATTTTTTAATGTAGAGAGATAGAAATTTGTGATCAGTATTTACCTCTGTCTGCTCTAAATCTTTGCTGCTCATGCAATATATTTCCATTACATCGATTTTTGTTTTGAGTTCATGTATTTAACTGGAAATTTTTACTTTTTGTCATACTAATACAGCCTTTTATATGTTTCGTTAAGGTCTGCTCTGAATAAGGAAAGCAAAGAATACTAACATAAGGTGAAAAACTAGTGGTGACATATTAGAGGTGTACAAGTTGACGAATGGGAATAACAAAAGGGGGATAATAATAGGGTATTAAAGGAATCAAAACAAATAGAACTCGAAAAAATGTTATAAATTGGACATGTTTAGATTTAGGAAAGACCTTGATAAATACTGGTTCGGTTGTTGATTTGTTGAGCAAATTACTGCATAACACATAAGAACATAAGAACGAAGGTAACTGCAGAAGGCCTATTGGCCCATGCGAGGCACCTCCTATTTATAACAACCCAATCCCACTCATATACATGTCCAACCCATGCTTGAAACAGTCGAGGAACCCCACCTCCACTGCGTTTCATGGTAATTGGTTCCACAAATCAACTCTCTCTCTCTCTCTCTCTCTCTCTCTCTCTCTCTCTCTCTCTCTCTCTCTCTCTCTCTCTCTCTCTCTCTCTCTCTCTCTCTCTCTCTCTCTCCTCTCTTTACGCTAATAAAATCACTGTTGTTGTTGTTTCGGATTTAGCTACTCAGAACGAAGTGTCCATGTAGCATGGACTTTGGTGAGCCCGTAAATATATTTAATATCACTATTGTTATTCCTATATGTACTCAGGCTCAGGTCAATCACCTCACTTACACAACTCTTGGGGTATATATAAAAGGAACCCGTTCCTTGAATAATTCAGTCTAGTTCTTAGCACAGACCAGAAAATACGTTTGTGGACGCATAATTTACGTGTTTTCCAATATTTTGCCAAAACATATCTTGGAGAAACTTTACTCATTAGTCTGTGAATTCTAACCGATATTAAGAAAAATAATAGATTTTCCTGTAAGCCAACAGGTCCAATATACAGAGCCATGGCAGAAATTATATACGAATGTTGTATTCGCAAACCAACTAGGCCAAAAAGAGTATGTGCTCCGATAAAGAAGACTCTAGGCTCGCAAGCAAATTTCCAACAGAAGGAGGAAAAGGTCGTAATCGACAATAAGGCAAAAACAAGCGATAAACAAAATCAGTCTACAGATGTACCAATGAAAAAAAGAAATGATACGCTGGTCGCAAGCCTCGATAAGAAGATCATTACTTTGAATGATTCCATCAAAAGTAATAAGCAAACTCCCTGCACTTCATTTGATATGACGAAACAAAATTGTGAGCAAAACCGCACCGAATATTTGCAGCCCAAAAAGCGAGCTAGAAAAGATGACGGTAACAATCCCGAGGATTCATACAAAAAGCCAAGATTGATCACACCCAACGACCAAAACTCCAGACGAACAGTTATCTTAATTTAGGGAAATTATTATGAAATTTAAAAGCTAAACTCCCTATATACAATTTTAAATGTAAAAATTGTATGTCTGATGGAATATGATTTTTTAATAAAGATTTAAAAGAATTGTTTGTATAATGTGCCTTCGAATTTTTTAATGTAGAGAGATAGAAATTTGTGATCAGTATTTACCTCTGTCTGCTCTAAATCTTTGCTGCTCATGCAATATATTTCCATTACATCGATTTTTGTTTTGAGTTCATGTATTTAACTGGAAATTTTTACTTTTTGTCATACTAATACAGCCTTTTATATGTTTCGTTAAGGTCTGCTCTGAATAAGGAAAGCAAAGAATACTAACATAAGGTGAAAAACTAGTGGTGACATATTAGAGGTGTACAAGTTGACGAATGGGAATAACAAAAGGGGGATAATAATAGGGTATTAAAGGAATCAAAACAAAATAGAACTCGAAAAAATGTTATAAATTGGACATGTTTAGATTTAGGAAAGACCTTGATAAATACTGGTTCGGTTGTTGATTTGTTGAGCAAATTACTGCATAACACATAAGACATAAGAACGAAGGTAACTGCAGAAGGCCTATTGGCCCATGCGAGGCACCTCCTATTTATAACAACCCAATCCCACTCATATACATGTCCAACCCATGCTTGAAACAGTCGAGGAACCCCACCTCCACTGCGTTTCATGGTAATTGGTTCCACAAATCAACTCTCTCTCTCTCTCTCTCTCTCTCTCTCTCTCTCTCTCTCTCTCTCTCTCTCTCTCTCTCTCTCTCTCTCTCTCTCTCTCTCTCTCTCTCTCTCTCTCTCTCTCTCTCTCTCTCTCTCTCTCTCTCTCTCTCTTTACGCTAATAAAATCACTGTTGTTGTTGTTTCGGATTTAGCTACTCAGAACGAAGTGTCCATGTAGCATGGACTTTGGTGAGCCCGTAAATATATTTAATATCACTATTGTTATTCCTATATGTACTCAGGCTCAGGTCAATCACCTCACTTACACAACTCTTGGGGTATATATAAAAGGAACCCGTTCCTTGAATAATTCAGTCTAGTTCTTAGCACAGACCAGAAAATACGTTTGTGGACGCATAATTTACGTGTTTTCCAATATTTTGCCAAAACATATCTTGGAGAAACTTTACTCATTAGTCTGTGAATTCTAACCGATATTAAGAAAAATAATAGATTTTCCTGTAAGCCAACAGGTCCAATATACAGAGCCATGGCAGAAATTATATACGAATGTTGTATTCGCAAACCAACTAGGCCAAAAAGAGTATGTGCTCCGATAAAGAAGACTCTAGGCTCGCAAGCAAATTTCCAACAGAAGGAGGAAAAGGTCGTAATCGACAATAAGGCAAAAACAAGCGATAAACAAAATCAGTCTACAGATGTACCAATGAAAAAAAGAAATGATACGCTGGTCGCAAGCCTCGATAAGAAGATCATTACTTTGAATGATTCCATCAAAAGTAATAAGCAAACTCCCTGCACTTCATTTGATATGACGAAACAAAATTGTGAGCAAAACCGCACCGAATATTTGCAGCCCAAAAAGCGAGCTAGAAAAGATGACGGTAACAATCCCGAGGATTCATACAAAAAGCCAAGATTGATCACACCCAACGACCAAAACTCCAGACGAACAGTTATCTTAATTTAGGGAAATTATTATGAAATTTAAAAGCTAAACTCCCTATATACAATTTTAAATGTAAAAATTGTATGTCTGATGGAATATGATTTTTTAATAAAGATTTAAAAGAATTGTTTGTATAATGTGCCTTCGAATTTTTTAATGTAGAGAGATAGAAATTTGTGATCAGTATTTACCTCTGTCTGCTCTAAATCTTTGCTGCTCATGCAATATATTTCCATTACATCGATTTTTGTTTTGAGTTCATGTATTTAACTGGAAATTTTTACTTTTTGTCATACTAATACAGCCTTTTATATGTTTCGTTAAGGTCTGCTCTGAATAAGGAAAGCAAAGAATACTAACATAAGGTGAAAAACTAGTGGTGACATATTAGAGGTGTACAAGTTGACGAATGGGAATAACAAAAGGGGGATAATAATAGGGTATTAAAGGAATCAAAACAAAATAGAACTCGAAAAAATGTTATAAATTGGACATGTTTAGATTTAGGAAAGACCTTGATAAATACTGGTTCGGTTGTTGATTTGTTGAGCAAATTACTGCATAACACATAAGAACATAAGAACGAAGGTAACTGCAGAAGGCCTATTGGCCCATGCGAGGCACCTCCTATTTATAACAACCCAATCCCACTCATATACATGTCCAACCCATGCTTGAAACAGTCGAGGAACCCCACCTCCACTGCGTTTCATGGTAATTGGTTCCACAAATCAACTCTCTCTCTCTCTCTCTCTCTCTCTCTCTCTCTCTCTCTCTCTCTCTCTCTCTCTCTCTCTCTCTCTCTCTCTCTCTCTCTCTCTCTCTCTCTCTCTCTCTCTCTCTCTCTCTCTCTCTCTCTCTCTCTCTCTCTCTCTCTCTCTCTCTCTCTCTACGCTAATAAAATCACTGTTGTTGTTGTTTCGGATTTAGCTACTCAGAACGAAGTGTCCATGTAGCATGGACTTTGGTGAGCCCGTAAATATATTTAATATCACTATTGTTATTCCTATATGTACTCAGGCTCAGGTCAATCACCTCACTTACACAACTCTTGGGGTATATATAAAAGGAACCCGTTCCTTGAATAATTCAGTCTAGTTCTTAGCACAGACCAGAAAATACGTTTGTGGACGCATAATTTACGTGTTTTCCAATATTTTGCCAAAACATATCTTGGAGAAACTTTACTCATTAGTCTGTGAATTCTAACCGATATTAAGAAAAATAATAGATTTTCCTGTAAGCCAACAGGTCCAATATACAGAGCCATGGCAGAAATTATATACGAATGTTGTATTCGCAAACCAACTAGGCCAAAAAGAGTATGTGCTCCGATAAAGAAGACTCTAGGCTCGCAAGCAAATTTCCAACAGAAGGAGGAAAAGGTCGTAATCGACAATAAGGCAAAAACAAGCGATAAACAAAATCAGTCTACAGATGTACCAATGAAAAAAAGAAATGATACGCTGGTCGCAAGCCTCGATAAGAAGATCATTACTTTGAATGATTCCATCAAAAGTAATAAGCAAACTCCCTGCACTTCATTTGATATGACGAAACAAAATTGTGAGCAAAACCGCACCGAATATTTGCAGCCCAAAAAGCGAGCTAGAAAAGATGACGGTAACAATCCCGAGGATTCATACAAAAAGCCAAGATTGATCACACCCAACGACCAAAACTCCAGACGAACAGTTATCTTAATTTAGGGAAATTATTATGAAATTTAAAAGCTAAACTCCCTATATACAATTTTAAATGTAAAAATTGTATGTCTGATGGAATATGATTTTTTAATAAAGATTTAAAAGAATTGTTTGTATAATGTGCCTTCGAATTTTTTAATGTAGAGAGATAGAAATTTGTGATCAGTATTTACCTCTGTCTGCTCTAAATCTTTGCTGCTCATGCAATATATTTCCATTACATCGATTTTTGTTTTGAGTTCATGTATTTAACTGGAAATTTTTACTTTTTGTCATACTAATACAGCCTTTTATATGTTTCGTTAAGGTCTGCTCTGAATAAGGAAAGCAAAGAATACTAACATAAGGTGAAAAACTAGTGGTGACATATTAGAGGTGTACAAGTTGACGAATGGGAATAAAAAAGGGGGATAATAATAGGGTATTAAAGGAATCAAAACAAAATAGAACTCGAAAAAATGTTATAAATTGGACATGTTTAGATTTAGGAAAGACCTTGATAAATACTGGTTCGGTTGTTGATTTGTTGAGCAAATTACTGCATAACACATAAGAACATAAGAACGAAGGTAACTGCAGAAGGCCTATTGGCCCATGCGAGGCACCTCCTATTTATAACAACCCAATCCCACTCATATACATGTCCAACCCATGCTTGAAACAGTCGAGGAACCCCACCTCCACTGCGTTTCATGGTAATTGGTTCCACAAATCAACTCTCTCTCTCTCTCTCTCTCTCTCTCTCTCTCTCTCTCTCTCTCTCTCTCTCTCTCTCTCTCTCTCTCTCTCTCTCTCTCTCTCTCTCTCTCTCTCTCTCTCTCTCTCTCTCTCTCTCTCTCTCTCTCTCGCTAATAAAATCACTGTTGTTGTTGTTTCGGATTTAGCTACTCAGAACGAAGTGTCCATGTAGCATGGACTTTGGTGAGCCCGTAAATATATTTAATATCACTATTGTTATTCCTATATGTACTCAGGCTCAGGTCAATCACCTCACTTACACAACTCTTGGGGTATATATAAAAGGAACCCGTTCCTTGAATAATTCAGTCTAGTTCTTAGCACAGACCAGAAAATACGTTTGTGGACGCATAATTTACGTGTTTTCCAATATTTTGCCAAAACATATCTTGGAGAAACTTTACTCATTAGTCTGTGAATTCTAACCGATATTAAGAAAAATAATAGATTTTCCTGTAAGCCAACAGGTCCAATATACAGAGCCATGGCAGAAATTATATACGAATGTTGTATTCGCAAACCAACTAGGCCAAAAAGAGTATGTGCTCCGATAAAGAAGACTCTAGGCTCGCAAGCAAATTTCCAACAGAAGGAGGAAAAGGTCGTAATCGACAATAAGGCAAAAACAAGCGATAAACAAAATCAGTCTACAGATGTACCAATGAAAAAAAGAAATGATACGCTGGTCGCAAGCCTCGATAAGAAGATCATTACTTTGAATGATTCCATCAAAAGTAATAAGCAAACTCCCTGCACTTCATTTGATATGACGAAACAAAATTGTGAGCAAAACCGCACCGAATATTTGCAGCCCAAAAAGCGAGCTAGAAAAGATGACGGTAACAATCCCGAGGATTCATACAAAAAGCCAAGATTGATCACACCCAACGACCAAAACTCCAGACGAACAGTTATCTTAATTTAGGGAAATTATTATGAAATTTAAAAGCTAAACTCCCTATATACAATTTTAAATGTAAAAATTGTATGTCTGATGGAATATGATTTTTTAATAAAGATTTAAAAGAATTGTTTGTATAATGTGCCTTCGAATTTTTTAATGTAGAGAGATAGAAATTTGTGATCAGTATTTACCTCTGTCTGCTCTAAATCTTTGCTGCTCATGCAATATATTTCCATTACATCGATTTTTGTTTTGAGTTCATGTATTTAACTGGAAATTTTTACTTTTTGTCATACTAATACAGCCTTTTATATGTTTCGTTAAGGTCTGCTCTGAATAAGGAAAGCAAAGAATACTAACATAAGGTGAAAAACTAGTGGTGACATATTAGAGGTGTACAAGTTGACGAATGGGAATAACAAAAGGGGGATAATAATAGGGTATTAAAGGAATCAAAACAAAATAGAACTCGAAAAAATGTTATAAATTGGACATGTTTAGATTTAGGAAAGACCTTGATAAATACTGGTTCGGTTGTTGATTTGTTGAGCAAATTACTGCATAACACATAAGAACATAAGAACGAAGGTAACTGCAGAAGGCCTATTGGCCCATGCGAGGCACCTCCTATTTATAACAACCCAATCCCACTCATATACATGTCCAACCCATGCTTGAAACAGTCGAGGAACCCCACCTCCACTGCGTTTCATGGTAATTGGTTCCACAAATCAACTCTCTCTCTCTCTCTCTCTCTCTCTCTCTCTCTCTCTCTCTCTCTCTCTCTCTCTCCTCTCCTCTCTCTCTCTCTCTCTCTCTCTCTCTCTCTCTCTCTCTCTCTCTCTCTCTCTCTCTCTCTCTCTCTCTCTCGCTAATAAAATCACTGTTGTTGTTGTTTCGGATTTAGCTACTCAGAACGAAGTGTCCATGTAGCATGGACTTTGGTGAGCCCGTAAATATATTTAATATCACTATTGTTATTCCTATATGTACTCAGGCTCAGGTCAATCACCTCACTTACACAACTCTTGGGGTATATATAAAAGGAACCCGTTCCTTGAATAATTCAGTCTAGTTCTTAGCACAGACCAGAAAATACGTTTGTGGACGCATAATTTACGTGTTTTCCAATATTTTGCCAAAACATATCTTGGAGAAACTTTACTCATTAGTCTGTGAATTCTAACCGATATTAAGAAAAATAATAGATTTTCCTGTAAGCCAACAGGTCCAATATACAGAGCCATGGCAGAAATTATATACGAATGTTGTATTCGCAAACCAACTAGGCCAAAAAGAGTATGTGCTCCGATAAAGAAGACTCTAGGCTCGCAAGCAAATTTCCAACAGAAGGAGGAAAAGGTCGTAATCGACAATAAGGCAAAAACAAGCGATAAACAAAATCAGTCTACAGATGTACCAATGAAAAAAAGAAATGATACGCTGGTCGCAAGCCTCGATAAGAAGATCATTACTTTGAATGATTCCATCAAAAGTAATAAGCAAACTCCCTGCACTTCATTTGATATGACGAAACAAAATTGTGAGCAAAACCGCACCGAATATTTGCAGCCCAAAAAGCGAGCTAGAAAAGATGACGGTAACAATCCCGAGGATTCATACAAAAAGCCAAGATTGATCACACCCAACGACCAAAACTCCAGACGAACAGTTATCTTAATTTAGGGAAATTATTATGAAATTTAAAAGCTAAACTCCCTATATACAATTTTAAATGTAAAAATTGTATGTCTGATGGAATATGATTTTTTAATAAAGATTTAAAAGAATTGTTTGTATAATGTGCCTTCGAATTTTTTAATGTAGAGAGATAGAAATTTGTGATCAGTATTTACCTCTGTCTGCTCTAAATCTTTGCTGCTCATGCAATATATTTCCATTACATCGATTTTTGTTTTGAGTTCATGTATTTAACTGGAAATTTTTACTTTTTGTCATACTAATACAGCCTTTTATATGTTTCGTTAAGGTCTGCTCTGAATAAGGAAAGCAAAGAATACTAACATAAGGTGAAAAACTAGTGGTGACATATTAGAGGTGTACAAGTTGACGAATGGGAATAACAAAAGGGGGATAATAATAGGGTATTAAAGGAATCAAAACAAAATAGAACTCGAAAAAATGTTATAAATTGGACATGTTTAGATTTAGGAAAGACCTTGATAAATACTGGTTCGGTTGTTGATTTGTTGAGCAAATTACTGCATAACACATAAGAACATAAGAACGAAGGTAACTGCAGAAGGCCTATTGGCCCATGCGAGGCACCTCCTATTTATAACAACCCAATCCCACTCATATACATGTCCAACCCATGCTTGAAACAGTCGAGGAACCCCACCTCCACTGCGTTTCATGGTAATTGGTTCCACAAATCAACTCTCTCTCTCTCTCTCTCTCTCTCTCTCTCTCTCTCTCTCTCTCTCTCTCTCTCTCTCTCTCTCTCTCTCTCTCTCTCTCTCTCTCTCTCTCTCTCTCTCTCTCTCTCTCTCTCTCTCTCTCTCTCTCTCTCTCTCTCTCTCTCTCTCTCTCTCTCTCTCTCTCTCTCTCTCTCTACGCTAATAAAATCACTGTTGTTGTTGTTTCGGATTTAGCTACTCAGAACGAAGTGTCCATGTAGCATGGACTTTGGTGAGCCCGTAAATATATTTAATATCACTATTGTTATTCCTATATGTACTCAGGCTCAGGTCAATCACCTCACTTACACAACTCTTGGGGTATATATAAAAGGAACCCGTTCCTTGAATAATTCAGTCTAGTTCTTAGCACAGACCAGAAAATACGTTTGTGGACGCATAATTTACGTGTTTTCCAATATTTTGCCAAAACATATCTTGGAGAAACTTTACTCATTAGTCTGTGAATTCTAACCGATATTAAGAAAAATAATAGATTTTCCTGTAAGCCAACAGGTCCAATATACAGAGCCATGGCAGAAATTATATACGAATGTTGTATTCGCAAACCAACTAGGCCAAAAAGAGTATGTGCTCCGATAAAGAAGACTCTAGGCTCGCAAGCAAATTTCCAACAGAAGGAGGAAAAGGTCGTAATCGACAATAAGGCAAAAACAAGCGATAAACAAAATCAGTCTACAGATGTACCAATGAAAAAAAGAAATGATACGCTGGTCGCAAGCCTCGATAAGAAGATCATTACTTTGAATGATTCCATCAAAAGTAATAAGCAAACTCCCTGCACTTCATTTGATATGACGAAACAAAATTGTGAGCAAAACCGCACCGAATATTTGCAGCCCAAAAAGCGAGCTAGAAAAGATGACGGTAACAATCCCGAGGATTCATACAAAAAGCCAAGATTGATCACACCCAACGACCAAAACTCCAGACGAACAGTTATCTTAATTTAGGGAAATTATTATGAAATTTAAAAGCTAAACTCCCTATATACAATTTTAAATGTAAAAATTGTATGTCTGATGGAATATGATTTTTTAATAAAGATTTAAAAGAATTGTTTGTATAATGTGCCTTCGAATTTTTTAATGTAGAGAGATAGAAATTTGTGATCAGTATTTACCTCTGTCTGCTCTAAATCTTTGCTGCTCATGCAATATATTTCCATTACATCGATTTTTGTTTTGAGTTCATGTATTTAACTGGAAATTTTTACTTTTTGTCATACTAATACAGCCTTTTATATGTTTCGTTAAGGTCTGCTCTGAATAAGGAAAGCAAAGAATACTAACATAAGGTGAAAAACTAGTGGTGACATATTAGAGGTGTACAAGTTGACGAATGGGAATAACAAAAGGGGGATAATAATAGGGTATTAAAGGAATCAAAACAAAATAGAACTCGAAAAAATGTTATAAATTGGACATGTTTAGATTTAGGAAAGACCTTGATAAATACTGGTTCGGTTGTTGATTTGTTGAGCAAATTACTGCATAACACATAAGAACATAAGAACGAAGGTAACTGCAGAAGGCCTATTGGCCCATGCGAGGCACCTCCTATTTATAACAACCCAATCCCACTCATATACATGTCCAACCCATGCTTGAAACAGTCGAGGAACCCCACCTCCACTGCGTTTCATGGTAATTGGTTCCACAAATCAACTCTCTCTCTCTCTCTCTCTCTCTCTCCTCTCTCTCTCTCTCTCTCTCTCTCTCTCTCTCGCTAATAAAATCACTGTTGTTGTTGTTTCGGATTTAGCTACTCAGAACGAAGTGTCCATGTAGCATGGACTTTGGTGAGCCCGTAAATATATTTAATATCACTATTGTTATTCCTATATGTACTCAGGCTCAGGTCAATCACCTCACTTACACAACTCTTGGGGTATATATAAAAAACCCGTTCCTTGAATAATTCAGTCTAGTTCTTAGCACAGACCAGAAAATACGTTTGTGGACGCATAATTTACGTGTTTTCCAATATTTTGCCAAAACATATCTTGGAGAAACTTTACTCATTAGTCTGTGAATTCTAACCGATATTAAGAAAAATAATAGATTTTCCTGTAAGCCAACAGGTCCAATATACAGAGCCATGGCAGAAATTATATACGAATGTTGTATTCGCAAACCAACTAGGCCAAAAAGAGTATGTGCTCCGATAAAGAAGACTCTAGGCTCGCAAGCAAATTTCCAACAGAAGGAGGAAAAGGTCGTAATCGACAATAAGGCAAAAACAAGCGATAAACAAAATCAGTCTACAGATGTACCAATGAAAAAAAGAAATGATACGCTGGTCGCAAGCCTCGATAAGAAGATCATTACTTTGAATGATTCCATCAAAAGTAATAAGCAAACTCCCTGCACTTCATTTGATATGACGAAACAAAATTGTGAGCAAAACCGCACCGAATATTTGCAGCCCAAAAAGCGAGCTAGAAAAGATGACGGTAACAATCCCGAGGATTCATACAAAAAGCCAAGATTGATCACACCCAACGACCAAAACTCCAGACGAACAGTTATCTTAATTTAGGGAAATTATTATGAAATTTAAAAGCTAAACTCCCTATATACAATTTTAAATGTAAAAATTGTATGTCTGATGGAATATGATTTTTTAATAAAGATTTAAAAGAATTGTTTGTATAATGTGCCTTCGAATTTTTTAATGTAGAGAGATAGAAATTTGTGATCAGTATTTACCTCTGTCTGCTCTAAATCTTTGCTGCTCATGCAATATATTTCCATTACATCGATTTTTGTTTTGAGTTCATGTATTTAACTGGAAATTTTTACTTTTTGTCATACTAATACAGCCTTTTATATGTTTCGTTAAGGTCTGCTCTGAATAAGGAAAGCAAAGAATACTAACATAAGGTGAAAAACTAGTGGTGACATATTAGAGGTGTACAAGTTGACGAATGGGAATAACAAAAGGGGGATAATAATAGGGTATTAAAGGAATCAAAACAAAATAGAACTCGAAAAAATGTTATAAATTGGACATGTTTAGATTTAGGAAAGACCTTGATAAATACTGGTTCGGTTGTTGATTTGTTGAGCAAATTACTGCATAACACATAAGAACATAAGAACGAAGGTAACTGCAGAAGGCCTATTGGCCCATGCGAGGCACCTCCTATTTATAACAACCCAATCCCACTCATATACATGTCCAACCCATGCTTGAAACAGTCGAGGAACCCCACCTCCACTGCGTTTCATGGTAATTGGTTCCACAAATCAACTCTCTCTCTCTCTCTCTCTCTCCTCTCTCTCTCTCTCTCTCTCTCTCTCTCTCTCTCTCTCTCTCTCTCTCTCTACGCTAATAAAATCACTGTTGTTGTTGTTTCGGATTTAGCTACTCAGAACGAAGTGTCCATGTAGCATGGACTTTGGTGAGCCCGTAAATATATTTAATATCACTATTGTTATTCCTATATGTACTCAGGCTCAGGTCAATCACCTCACTTACACAACTCTTGGGGTATATATAAAAGGAACCCGTTCCTTGAATAATTCAGTCTAGTTCTTAGCACAGACCAGAAAATACGTTTGTGGACGCATAATTTACGTGTTTTCCAATATTTTGCCAAAACATATCTTGGAGAAACTTTACTCATTAGTCTGTGAATTCTAACCGATATTAAGAAAAATAATAGATTTTCCTGTAAGCCAACAGGTCCAATATACAGAGCCATGGCAGAAATTATATACGAATGTTGTATTCGCAAACCAACTAGGCCAAAAAGAGTATGTGCTCCGATAAAGAAGACTCTAGGCTCGCAAGCAAATTTCCAACAGAAGGAGGAAAAGGTCGTAATCGACAATAAGGCAAAAACAAGCGATAAACAAAATCAGTCTACAGATGTACCAATGAAAAAAAGAAATGATACGCTGGTCGCAAGCCTCGATAAGAAGATCATTACTTTGAATGATTCCATCAAAAGTAATAAGCAAACTCCCTGCACTTCATTTGATATGACGAAACAAAATTGTGAGCAAAACCGCACCGAATATTTGCAGCCCAAAAAGCGAGCTAGAAAAGATGACGGTAACAATCCCGAGGATTCATACAAAAAGCCAAGATTGATCACACCCAACGACCAAAACTCCAGACGAACAGTTATCTTAATTTAGGGAAATTATTATGAAATTTAAAAGCTAAACTCCCTATATACAATTTTAAATGTAAAAATTGTATGTCTGATGGAATATGATTTTTTAATAAAGATTTAAAAGAATTGTTTGTATAATGTGCCTTCGAATTTTTTAATGTAGAGAGATAGAAATTTGTGATCAGTATTTACCTCTGTCTGCTCTAAATCTTTGCTGCTCATGCAATATATTTCCATTACATCGATTTTTGTTTTGAGTTCATGTATTTAACTGGAAATTTTTACTTTTTGTCATACTAATACAGCCTTTTATATGTTTCGTTAAGGTCTGCTCTGAATAAGGAAAGCAAAGAATACTAACATAAGGTGAAAAACTAGTGGTGACATATTAGAGGTGTACAAGTTGACGAATGGGAATAACAAAAGGGGGATAATAATAGGGTATTAAAGGAATCAAAACAAAATAGAACTCGAAAAAATGTTATAAATTGGACATGTTTAGATTTAGGAAAGACCTTGATAAATACTGGTTCGGTTGTTGATTTGTTGAGCAAATTACTGCATAACACATAAGAACGAAGGTAACTGCAGAAGGCCTATTGGCCCATACGAGGCACCTCCTATTTATAACAACACAATCCCACTCATGTACATGTCCAACCCATGCTTGAAACAGTCGAGGAACCCCACCTCCACTGCGTTTCATGGTAATTGGTTCCACAAATCAACAATCCTGTTACCGAACCAGTATTTACCCAAGTCTTTCCTAAATCTAAACTTATCCAATTGTTTCGCATTCTGTCGTGTGTTGATACTTTTAATACTCCATTAATATCCCCTGTAATATATCCATTCATCCACTTGTAAACCTTAATCATGTCACCCCCTAACTCTTCGCCTTTCCCGTGAATGCAGTTTAAGCTTTATTAATCTTTATTCATATGAAAGATTTCTAATTTGGGGAATTAACTTTGTCATCCTAAGCTTGACACGTCCAAGAGAATTTATATCCATTCTATGGTACGGAGTTATCTTGAGACAACTTCGGGGCTTTTAGTGTCCCCGCGGCCCGTCCTCGACCAGGCCTCCACCCCCAGAAAGCAGCCCGTGACAGCTGACTAACACCCAGGTACCTATTTTACTGCTAGGTAACAGGGGCATAGGGTGAAAGAAACTCTGCCCATTGTTTCTCTCCGGCGTCCGGGATCCAACCCGGGACTACAGGATCACAAGTCCAGTGTGCTGTCCGCTCGGCCGACCGGCTCCCAAAGACCAAAACTGGCCGACCGGAGACCAAAACTGACCTGCATAATCTAAATGGGGCCTAACTAGAGCAAGATATACCTGAAGAACCACACCAGATGTCCTTTAACTAACGCTTCGATTAATAAATCACAGTGTCCTATTTGCCTTATTACGAACACTCGTGCATTGATCCTTAGGTTTTAAACTGTTACTTATCAAATCTCTCAGATCCCTTCGGCAATCTCATCACCATCTAGCTTGTATCTTATTAATATAAGAACAAGGGTAACTGCAGAAGGCCTATTGGCCCATACGAGACAGCATTTATTTATAACCACGCCTTTCCCAGCTTAATGCAATTTTAAGCTTTGTTAATCTTTCTTCATATGAAAGATTTCTAATTTAGGGGTTTAACTTAGTCATCCTACACAGGACACGTTCAAGTGAATTTATATCCATTCTATAGGACAGCGACCAAAACTGAACTGAATAATCTAAATTGGGCCTAACCAGAGCAAGATATAGCTGAAGAACCACATCAGGTCTCTTGTTACTAACGCTTCGATAAATAAATCCCAGTGTCCAATTGCCTTATTACGAACATTCATGCATTGATCCTATTGTTTTAAATTCTTACTAATCATAACTCCCAAATCCATTTCGCCATCTCAACACCATCTAGCTCGTATCTTGTAACTCTATCATCATTACCTAGCCTCAGAACTTTGCATTTATCAGCATTAAACTGTACCTGACAATCTCTCTCTCTCTCTCTCTCTCTCATCTCTCTCTCTCTCTCTCTCTCTCTCTCTCTCTCTCTCTCTCTCTCTCTCTCGTCTCTCTTTCTCTCTCTTTTACACTAATAAAATAACTGTTGTTGTTGTTTCGTTTAGCTACTCAGGACATTCATGCATTGAAACATTCATGCATTGTTTCGGATTTAGCTACTCAGACATTCATGCATCTCTTTTCTCTTTCTCCTCTTTTACACTAATAAAATCACTGTTGTTGTTGTTTCGGATTTAGCTACTCAGACGAAGTGTCCATGTAGCATGGACTTTGGTGAGCCCGTAAATATATTTAATATCACTATTGTTATTCCTATATGTACTCAGGCTCAGGTCAATCACCTCACTTACACAACTCTTGGGGTATATATAAAAGGAACCCGCTCCTTGAATAATTAAGTCTAGTTCTTAGCACAGACCAGGAAATACGTTTGTGGACGCATAATTTACGTGTTTTTGAATATTTTGCCAAAACATATCTTGGAGAAACTTTACTCATTAGTCTGTGAATTCTAACCGATATTAAGAAAAATAATAGATTTTCCTGTAAGCCACAGGTCCAATATACAGAGCCATGGCAGAAATTATATACGAATGTTGTATTCACAAACCAACTAGGCCAAAAAGAGTATGTGCTCCGATAAAGAAGACTCTAGGCTCGCAAACAAATTTCCAAACAGAAGGAGGAAAAGGTCGTAATCGACAATAAGGCAAAAACAAGCGATAAACAACATCAGTCTACAGATGTACCAATGAAAAAA
>NW_027189132.1:1429289-1439289 GCF_040958095.1 Procambarus clarkii
CCTCAGAACTTTGCATTTATCAGCATTAAACTGTACCTGACAATCTCTCTCTCTCTCTCTCTCTCTCTCTCTCTCTCTCTCTCTCTCTCTCTCTCTCTCTCTCTCTCTCTCTCTCTCTCTCTCTCTCTCTCTCTCTCTCTCTCTCTCTCTCTCTCTCTCTCTCTCTCTCTCTCTCTCTCTCTCTCTCTCTCTCTCTCTCTCTCTCTCTCTCTCTCTCTCTCTCTCTCTCTCTCTCTCTCTCTCTCTCTCTCTCTCTCCTCTCTCTCTCTCTCTCTCTCTCTCTCTCTCTCTCTCTCTCTCTCTCTCTCTCTCTCTCTCTCTCTCTCTCTCTCTCTCTCTCTCTCTCTCTCTCTCTCTCTCTCTCTCTCTCTCTCTCTCTCTCTCTCTCTCTCTCTCTCTCTCTCTCTCTCTCTCTCTCTCTCTCTCTCTCTCTCTCTCTCTCTCTCTCTCTCTCTCTCTCTCTCTCTCTCTCTCTCCCTCTCCCTCTCTCTCTCTCTCTCTCTCTCTCTCTCTCTCTCTCTCTCTCTCTCTCTCTCTCTTTTACACTAAGAAAATCACTGTTGTTGTTGTTTCGGATTTAGCTACTCAGAACGAAGTGTCCATGTAGCATGGACTTTGGTGAGCCCGTAAATATATTTAATATCACTATTGTTATTCCTATATGTACTCAGGCTCAGGTCAATCACCTCACTTACACAACTCTTGGGGTATATATAAAAGGAACCCGTTCCTTGAATAATTCAGTCTAGTTCTTAGCACAGACCAGAAAATACGTTTGTGGATGCATAATTTACGTGTTTTTCAATATTTTGCCAAAACATACTTTGGAGAAACTTAACTCATTAGTCTGTGAATTCTAACCGATATTAAGAAAAATAATAGATTTTCCTGTAAGCCAACAGGTCCAATATACAGAGCCATGGCAGAAATTATATACGAATGTTGTATTCGCAAACCAACTAGGCCAAAAAGAGTATGTGCTCCGATAAAGAAGACTCTAGGCTCGCAAGCAAATTTCCAACAGAAGGAGGAAAAGGTCGTAATCGACAATAAGGCAAAAAAAGCGATAAACAAAATCAGTCTACAGATGTACCAATGAAAAAAAGAAATGATACGCTGGTCGCAAGCCTTGATAAGAAGATCATTACTTTGAATGATTCCATCAAAAGTAATAAGCAAACTCCCTGCACTTCATTTGATATGACGATACAAAATTGTGAGCAAAACCGCACCGAATATTTGCAGCCCAAAAAGCGAGCTAGAAAAGATGACGGTAATAATCCCGAGGATTCATGCAAAAAGCCAAGATTGATCAAACCCAACGACCAAAACTCCAGACCAACAGTTATGTTAATTTAGGGAAATTATTATGAAATTTAAAAGCTAAACTCCCTATATACAATTTTAAATGTAAAAATTGTATGTCTGATGGAATATGACTTTTTAATAAAGATTTAAAAGAATTGTTTGTATAATGTGCCCTCGAATTTTTTAATGTAGAGAGATAGAAATTTGTGATCAGTATTTACCTCTGTCTGCTCTAAATCTTTGCTGCTCATGCAATATATTTCCATTACATGGATTTTTGTTTTGAGTTCATGTATTTAACTGGAAATTTTTACTTCTTGTCATACTAATACAGCCTTTTATATGTTTCGCTAAAGGTGTGCTCTGAATAAGGAAAGCAAAGAATACTAACATAAGGTGAAAAACTAGTGGTGACATATTAGAGGTGTACAAGTTGACGAATGGGAATAACAAAAGGGGGATAATAATAGGGTATTAAAGGAATCAAAACAAAATAGAACTCGAAAAAAAAAGTTATAAATTGGACATGTTTAGATTTAGGAAAGACCTTGATAAATACTGGTTCGGTTGTTGATTTGTTGAGCAAATTACTGCATAACACATAAGAACATAAGAACGAAGGTAACTGCAGAAGGCCTATTGGCCCATACGAGGCACCTCCTATTTATAACAACCCAATCCCACTCATATACATGTCCAACCCATGCTTGAAACAGTCGAGGAACCCCACCTCCACTGCGTTTCATGGTAATTGGTTCCACAAATCAACTCTCTCTCTCTCTCTCTCTCTCTCTCTCTCTCTCTCTCTCTCTTTTACACTAATAAAATCACTGTTGTTGTTGTTTCGGATTTAGCTACTCAGAACGAAGTGTCCATGTAGCATGGACTTTGGTGAGCCCGTAAATATATTTAATATCACTATTGTTATTCCTATATGTACTCAGGCTCAGGTCAATCACCTCACTTACACAACTCTTGGGGTATATATAAAAGGAACCCGTTCCTTGAATAATTCAATCTAGTTCTTAGCACAGACCAGAAAATACGTTTGTGGATGCATAATTTACGTGTTTTTCAATATTTTGCCAAAACATACTTTGGAGAAACTTAACTCATTAGTCTGTGAATTCTAACCGATATAAGAAAATAATAGATTTTCCTGTAAGCCAACAGGTCCAATATACAGAGCCATGGCAGAAATTATATACGAATGTTGTATTCGCAAACCAACTAGGCCAAAAAGAGTATGTGCTCCGATAAAGAAGACTCTAGGCTCCCAAGCAAATTTCCAACAGAAGGAGGAAAAGGTCGTAATCGACAATAAGGCAAAAAAAGCGATAAACAAAATCAGTCTACAGATGTACCAATGAAAAAAAGAAATGATACGCTGGTCACAAGCCTCGATAAGAAGATCATTACTTTGAATGATTCCATCAAAAGTAAAAGGCAAACTCCCTGCACTTCATTTGATATGACGATACAAAATTGTGAGCAAAACCGCACCGAATATTTGCAGCCCAAAAAGCGAGCTAGAAAAGATGACGGTAATAATCCCGAGGATTCATCCAAAAAGCCAAGATTGATCAAACCCAACGACCAAAACTCCAGACCAACAGTTATGTTAATTTAGGGAAATTATTATGAAATTTAAAAGCTAAACTCCCTATATACAATTTTAAATGTAAAAATTGTATGTCTGATGGAATATGATTTTTTAATAAAGATTTAAAAGAATTGTTTGTATAATGTGCCCTCGAATTTTTTAATGTAGAGAGATAGAAATTTGTGATCAGTATTTACCTCTGTCTGCTCTAAATCTTTGCTGCTCATGCAATATATTTCCATTACATGGATTTTTGTTTTGAGTTCATGTATTTAACTGGAAATTTTTACTTCTTGTCATACTAATACAGCCTTTTATATGTTTCGCTAAAGGTGTGCTCTGAATAAGGAAAGCAAAGAATACTAACATAAGGTGAAAAACTAGTGGTGACATATTAGAGGTGTACAAGTTGACGAATGGGAATAACAAAAGGGGGATAATAATAGGGTATTAAAGGAATCAAAACAAAATAGAACTCGAAAAAAAAAGTTATAAATTGGACATGTTTAGATTTAGGAAAGACCTTGATAAATACTGGTTCGGTTGTTGATTTGTTGAGCAAATTACTGCATAACACATAAGAACATAAGAACGAAGGTAACTGCAGAAGGCCTATTGGCCCATACGAGGCACCTCCTATTTATAACAACCCAATCCCACTCATATACATGTCCAACCCATGCTTGAAACAGTCGAGGAACCCCACCTCCACTGCGTTTCATGGTAATTGGTTCCACAAATCAACTCTCTCTCTCTCTCTCTCTCTCTCTCTCTCTCTCTCTCTCTCCTCTCTCTCTCTCTCTCTTTTACACTAATAAAATCACTGTTGTTGTTGTTTCGGATTTAGCTACTCAGAACGAAGTGTCCATGTAGCATGGACTTTGGTGAGCCCGTAAATATATTTAATATCACTATTGTTATTCCTATATGTACTCAGGCTCAGGTCAATCACCTCACTTACACAACTCTTGGGGTATATATAAAAGGAACCCGTTCCTTGAATAATTCAATCTAGTTCTTAGCACAGACCAGAAAATACGTTTGTGGATGCATAATTTACGTGTTTTTCAATATTTTGCCAAAACATACTTGGAGAAACTTAACTCATTAGTCTGTGAATTCTAACCGATATTAAGAAAAATAATAGATTTTCCTGTAGGCCAACAGGTCCAATATACAGAGCCATGGCAGAAATTATATACGAATGTTGTATTCGCAAACCAACTAGGCCAAAAAGAGTATGTGCTCCGATAAAGAAGACTCTAGGCTCCCAAGCAAATTTCCAACAGAAGGAGGAAAGGTCGTAATCGACAATAAGGCAAAAAAGCGATAAACAAAATCAGTCTACAGATGTACCAATGAAAAAAAGAAATGATACGCTGGTCACAAGCCTCGATAAGAAGATCATTACTTTGAATGATTCCATCAAAAGTAAAAGGCAAACTCCCTGCACTTCATTTGATATGACGATACAAAATTGTGAGCAAAACCGCACCGAATATTTGCAGCCCAAAAAGCGAGCTAGAAAAGATGACGGTAATAATCCCGAGGATTCATGCAAAAAGCCAAGATTGATCAAACCCAACGACCAAAACTCCAGACCAACAGTTATGTTAATTTAGGGAAATTATTATGAAATTTAAAAGCTAAACTCCCTATATACAATTTTAAATGTAAAAATTGTATGTCTGATGGAATATGATTTTTTAATAAAGATTTAAAAGAATTGTTTGTATAATGTGCCCTCGAATTTTTTAATGTAGAGAGATAGAAATTTGTGATCAGTATTTACCTCTGTCTGCTCTAAATCTTTGCTGCTCATGCAATATATTTCCATTACATCGATTTTTGTTTTGAGTTCATGTATTTAACTGGAAATTTTTACTTCTTGTCATACTAATACAGCCTTTTATATGTTTCGCTAAAGGTGTGCTCTGAATAAGGAAAGCAAAGAATACTAACATAAGGTGAAAAACTAGTGGTGACATATTAGAGGTGTACAAGTTGACGAATGGGAATAACAAAAGGGGGATAATAATAGGGTATTAAAGGAATCAAAACAAAATAGAACTCGAAAAAAGGTTATAAATTGGACATGTTTAGATTTAGGAAAGACCTTGATAAATACTGGTTCGGTTGTTGATTTGTTGAGCAAATTACTGCATAACACATAAGAACGAAGGTAACTGCAGAAGGCCTATTGGCCCATACGAGGCACCTCCTATTTATAACAACCCAATACCACTCATATACATGTCCAACCCATGCTTGAAACAGTCGAGAAACCCCACCTCTACTGCGTTTCATGGTAATTGGTTCCACAAATCAACTCTCTCTCTCTCTCTCTCCTCTCTCTCCTCTCTCTCTCTCTCTCTCTCCTCTCTCTCTCCCTCTCTCTCTCTCTCTCTCTCTCTCTCTCTCTCTCTCTCTCTCTCTCTCTCTCTCTCTCTCTCTCCTCTCTCTCTCTCTCCTCTCTCTCTCTCTCTCTCTTTTACACTAATAAAATCACTGTTGTTGTTGTTTGGGATTTAGCTACTCAGAACAAGTGTCCATGTAGCATGGACTTTGGTGAGCCCGTAAATATATTTAATATCACTATTGTTATTCCTATATGTACTCAGGCTCAGGTCAATCACCTCACTTACACAACTCTTGGGGTATATATAAAAGGAACCCGTTCCTTGAATAATTCAGTCTAGTTCTTAGCACAGACCAGAAAATACGTTTGTGGACGCATAATTTACGTGTTTTCCAATATTTTGCCAAAACATATCTTGGAGAAACTTTACTCATTAGTCTGTGAATTCTAACTGATATTAAGAAAAATAATAGATTTTCCTGTAACGCAACAGGTCCAATATACAGAGCCATGGCAGAAATTATATACGAATGTTGTATTCGCAAACCAACTAGGCCAAAAAGAGTATGTGCTTCGATAAAGAAGACTCTAGGCTCGCAAGCAAATTTCCAACAGAAGGAGGAAAAGGTCGTAATCGACAATAAGGCAAAAACAAGCGATAAAACAAAATCAGCTTACAGATGTACCAATGAAAAAAAGAAATGATACGCTGGTCACAAGCCTCGATAAGAAGATCATTACTTTGAATGATTCCATCAAAAGTAATAAGCAAACTCCCTGCACTTCATTTGATATGACGATACAAAATTGTGAGCAAAACCGCACCGAATATTTGCAGCCCAAAAAACCAACTAGAAAAGATGACAGTAATAATCCCGAGGATTCATGCAAAAAGCCAAGATTGATCAAACCCAACGACCAAACTCCAGACCAACAGTTATGTTAATTTAGGGAAATTATTATGAAATTTAAAAGCTAAACTCCCTATATACAATTTTAAATGTAAAAATTGTATGTCTGATGGAATATGATTTTTTAATAAAGATTTAAAAGAATTGTTTGTATAATGTGCCCTCGAATTTTTTAATGTAGAGAGATAGAAATTTGTGATTCAGTATTTACCTCTGTCTGCTCTAAATCTTTGCTGCTCATGCAATATATTTCATTACATCGATTTTTGTTTTGAGTTCATGTATTTAACTGGAAATTTTTACTTCTTGTCATACTAATACAGCCTTTTATATGTTTCGCTAAAGGTGTGCTCTGAATAAGGAAAGCAAAGAATACTAACACAAGGTGAAAAACTAGTGGTGACATATTAGAGGTGTACAAGTTGACGAATGGGAATAACAAAAGGGGGATAATAATAGGGTATTAAAGGAATCAAAACAAAATAGAACTCGAAAAAAGGTTATAAATTGGACATGTTTAGATTTAGGAAAGACCTTGATAAATACTGGTTCGGTTGTTGATTTGTTGAGCAAATTACTGCATAACACATAAGAACATAAGAAACGAAGGTAACTGCAGAAGGCCTATTGGCCCATACGAGGCACCTCCTATTTATAACAACCCAATCCCACTCATATACATGTCCAACCCATGCTTGAAACAGTCGAGGAACCCCACCTCCACTGCGTTTCATGGTAATTGGTTCCACAAATCAACTCTCTCTCTCTCTCTCTCTCTCTCTCTCTCTCTCTCTCTCTCTCTCTCTCCTCTCTCTCTCTCTCTCTCTTTTACACTAATAAAATCTTTGTTGTTGTTGTTTCGGATTTAGCTACTCAGAACGAAGTGTCCATGTAGCATGGACTTTGGTGAGCCCGTAAATATATTTAATATCACTATTGTTATTCCTATATGTACTCAGGCTCAGGTCAATCACCTCACTTACACAACTCTTGGGGTATATATAAAAGGAACCGTTCCTTGAATAATTCAGTCTAGTTCTTAGCACAGACCAGAAAATACGTTTGTGGACGCATAATTTACGTGTTTTCCAATATTTTGCCAAAACATATCTTGGAGAAACTTAACTCATTAGTCTGTGAATTCTAACCGATATTAAGAAAAATAATAGATTTTCCTGTAAGCCAACAAGTCCAATATACAGAGCCATGGCAGAAATTATATACGAATGTTGTATTCGCAAACCAACTAGGCCAAAAAGAGTATGTGCTCCGATAAAGAAGACTCTAGGCTCGCAAGCAAATTCCAACAGAAGGAGGAAAAGGTCGTAATCGACAATAAGGCAAAAAAAGCGATAAACAAAATCAGTCTACAGATGTACCAATGAAAAAAGAAATGATACGCTGGTCGCAAGCCTCGATAAGAAGATCATTACTTTGAATGATTCCATCAAAAGTAATAAGCAAACTCCCTGCACTTCATTTGATATGACGATACAAAATTGTGAGCAAAACCGCACCGAATATTTGCAGCCCAAAAAGCGAGCTAGAAAAGATGACAGTAATAATCCCGAGGATTCATGCAAAAAGCCAAGATTGATCAAACCAAACGACCAAAACTCCAGACCAACAGTTATGTTAATTTAGGGAAATTATTATGAAATTTAAAAGCTAAACTCCCTATATACAATTTTAAATGTAAAATTGTATGTCTGATGGAATATGATTTTTTAATAAAGATTTAAAAGAATTGTTTGTATAATGTGCCCTCGAATTTTTTAATGTAGAGAGATAGAAATTTGTGATCAGTATTTACCTCTGTCTGCTCTAAATCTTTGCTGCTCATGCAATATATTTCCATTACATCGATTTTTGTTTTAAGTTCATGTATTTAACTGGAAATTTTTACTTCTTGTCATACTAATACAGCCTTTTATATGTTTCGCTAAAGGTGTGCTCTGAATAAGGAAAGCAAAGAATACTAACATAAGGTGAAAAACTAGTGGTGACATATTAGAGGTGTACAAGTTGACGAATGGAATAACAAAAGGGGGATAATAATAGGGTATTAAAGGAATCAAAACAAAATAGAACTCGAAAAAAGGTTATAAATTGGACATGTTTAGATTTAGGAAAGACCTTGATAAATACTGGTTCGGTTGTTGATTTGTTGAGCAAATTACTGCATAACACATAAGAACGAAGGTAACTGCAGAAGGCCTATTGGCCCATACGAGGCACCTCCTATTTATAACAACCCAATACCACTCATATACATGTCCAACCCATGCTTGAAACAGTCGAGGAACCCCACCTCTACTGCGTTTCATGGTAATTGGTTCCACAAATCAACTCTCTCTCTCTCTCTCTCTCTCTCTCTCTCTCTCTCTCTCTCTCTCTCTCTCTCTCTCTCTCTCTCTCTCTTTTACACTAATAAATCACTGTTGTTGTTGTTTCGGATTTAGCTACTCAGAACAAAGTGTCCATGTAGCATGGACTTTGGTGAGCCCGTAAATATATTTAATATCACTATTGTTATTCCTATATGTACTCAGGCTCAGGTCAATCACCTCACTTACACAACTCTTGGGGTATATATAAAAGGAACCCGTTCCTTGAATAATTCAGTCTAGTTCTTAGCACAGACCAGAAAATACGTTTGTGGACGCATAATTTACGTGTTTTCCAATATTTGCCAAAACATATCTTGGAGAAACTTACTCATTAGTCTGTGAATTCTAACTGATATTAAGAAAAATAATAGATTTTCCTGTAACGCAACAGGTCCAATATACAGAGCCATGGCAGAAATTATATACGAATGTTGTATTCGCAAACCAACTAGGCCAAAAAGAGTATGTGCTCCGATAAAGAAGACTCTAGGCTCGCAAGCAAATTTCCAACAGAAGGAGGAAAAGGTCGTAATCGACAATAAGGCAAAAACAAGCGATAAACAAAATCAGCTTACAGATGTACCAATGAAAAAAAGAAATGATTCGCTGGTCACAAGCCTCGATAAGAAGATCATTACTTTGAATGATTCCATCAAAAGTAATAAGCAACTCCCTGCACTTCATTTGATATGACGATACAAAATTGTGAGCAAAACCGCACCGAATATTTGCAGCCCAAAAAACCAACTAGAAAAGATGACAGTAATAATCCCGAGGATTCATGCAAAAAAGCCAAGATTGATCAAACCCCAACGACCAAAACTCCAGACCAACAGTTATGTTAATTAGGGAAATTATTATGAAATTTAAAAGCTAAACTCCCTATATACAATTTTAAATGTAAAAATTGTATGTCTGATGGAATATGATTTTTTAATAAAGATTTAAAAGAATTGTTTGTATAATGTGCCCTCGAATTTTTTAATGTAGAGAGATAGAAATTTGTGATCAGTATTTACCTCTGTCTGCTCTAAATCTTTGCTGCTCATGCAATATATTTCCATTACATCGATTTTTGTTTTGAGTTCATGTATTTAACTGGAAATTTTTACTTTTTGTCATACTAATACAGCCTTTTATATGTTTCGCTAAAGGTGTGCTCTGAATAAGGAAAGCAAAGAATACTAACATAAGGTGAAAAACTAGTGGTGACATATTAGAGGTGTACAAGTTGACGAATGGGAATAACAAAAGGGGGATAATAATAGGGTATTAAAGGAATCAAAACAAAATAGAACTCGAAAAAGGTTATAAATTGGACATGTTTAGATTTAGGAAAGACCTTGATAAATACTGGTTCGGTTGTTGATTTGTTGAGCAAATTACTGCATAACACATAAGAACATAAGAACGAAGGTAACTGCAGAAG
>NW_027189132.1:1444289-1454761 GCF_040958095.1 Procambarus clarkii
TATACATGTCCAACCCATGCTTGAAACAGTCGAAGAACCCCACCTCCACTGCGTTTCATGGTAATTGGTTCCACAAATCAACTCTCTCTCTCTCTCTCTCTCTCTCTCTCTCTCTCTCTCTCTCTCTCTCTCTCTCTCTCTCTCTCTCTCTCTCTCTTTTACACTAATAAAATCACTGTTGTTGTTGTTTCGGATTTAGCTACTCAGAACGAAGTGTCCATGTAGCATGGACTTTGGTGAGCCCGTAAATATATTTAATATCACTATTGTTATTCCTATATGTACTCAGGCTCAGGTCAATCACCTCACTTACACAACTCTTGGGGTATATATAAAAGGAACCCGTTCCTTGAATAATTCAGTCTAGTTCTTAGCACAGACCAGAAAATACGTTTGTGGACGCATAATTTACGTGTTTTCCAATATTTTGCCAAAACATATCTTGGAGAAACTTAACTCATTAGTCTGTGAATTCTAACCGATATTAAGAAAAATAACAGATTTCCTGTAAGCAACAGGTCCAATATACAGAGCCATGGCAGAAATTATATACGAATGTTGTATTCGCAAACCAACCTAGGCCAAAAAGAGTATGTGCTCCGATAAAGAAGACTCTAGGCTCGCAAGCAAATTTCCAAAGAAGGAGGAAAAGGTCGTAATCGACAATAAGGCAAAAAAAGCGATAAACAAAATCAGTCTACAGATGTACCAATGAAAAAAAGAAATGATACGCTGGTCGCAAGCCTCGATAAGAAGATCATTACTTTGAATGATTCCATCAAAAGTAATAAGCAAACTCCCTGCACTTCATTTGATATGACGAAACAAAATTGTGAGCAAAACCGCACCGAATATTTGCAGCCCAAAAAGCGAGCTAGAAAAGATGACGGTAACAATCCCGAGGATTCATGCAAAAAGCCAAGATTGATCACACCCAACGACCAAAACTCCAGACGAACAGTTATCTTAATTTAGGGAAATTATTATGAAATTTAAAAGCTAAACTCCCTATATACAATTTTAAATGTAAAAATTGTATGTCTGATGGAAAATGATTTTTTAATAAAGATTTAAAAGAATTGTTTGTATAATGTGCCTTCGAATTTTTTAATGTAGAGAGATAGAAATTTGTGATCAGTATTTACCTCTGACTGCTCTAAATCTTTGCTGCTCATGCAATATATTTCCATTACATCGATTTTTGTTTTGAGTTCATGTATTTAACTGGAAATTTTTACTTTTGTCATACTAATACAGCCTTTTATATGTTTCGCTAAAGGTCTGCTCTGAATAAGGAAAGCAAAGAATACTAACTGTGGTGACATATTAGAGGTGTACAAGTGACGAATGGGAATAACAAAAGGGGGATAATAATAGGGTATTAAAGGAATCAAAACAAAATAGAACTCGAAAAAAGGTTATAAATTGGACATGTTTAGATTTAGGAAAGACCTTGATAAATACTGGTTCGGTTGTTGATTTGTTGAGCAAATTACTGCAATAACACATAAGAACGAAGGTAACTGCAGAAGGCCTATTGGCCCATACGAGGCACCTCCTATTTATAACAACCCAATCCCACTCATATACATGTCCAACCCATGCTTGAAACAGTCGAAGAACCCCACCTCCACTGCGTTTCATGGTAATTGGTTCCACAAATCAACTCTCTCTCTCTCTCTCTCTCTCTCTCTCGCTCTCTCTCTCTCTCTCTCTCTCTCTCTCTCTCTCTCTCTCTCTCTCTCTCTCTCTCTCTCTCTCTCTCTCTCTCTCTCTCTCTCTCTCTTTTACACTAATAAAATCACTGTTGTTGTTGTTTCGGATTTAGCTACTCAGAACGAAGTGTCCATGTAGCATGGACTTTGGTGAGCCCGTAAATATATTTAATATCACTATTGTTATTCCTATATGTACTCAGGCTCAGGTCAATCACCTCACTTACACAACTCTTGGGGTATATATAAAAGGAACCCGTTCCTTGAATAATTCAGTCTAGTTCTTAGCACAGACCAGAAAATACGTTTGTGGACGCATAATTTACGTGTTTTCCAATATTTTGCCAAAAACATATCTTGGAGAAACTTAACTCATTAGTCTGTGAATTCTAACCGATATTAAGAAAATAACAGATTTTCCTGTAAGCCAACAGGTCCAATATACAGAGCCATGGCAGAAATTATATAAGAATGTTGTATTCGCAAACCAACTAGGCAAAAAGAGTATGTGCTCCGATAAAGAAGACTCTAGGCTCGCAAGCAAATTTCCAAAAGAAGGAGGAAAAGGTCGTAATCGACAATAAGGCAAAAAAAGCGATAAACAAAATCAGTCTACAGATGTACCAATGAAAAAAGAAATGATACGCTGGTCGCAAGCCTCGATAAGAAGATCATTACTTTGAATGATTCCATCAAAAGTAATAAGCAAACTCCCTGCACTTCATTTGATATGACGAACAAAATTGTGAGCAAAACCGCACCGAATATTTGCAGCCCAAAAGCGAGCTAGAAAAGATGACGGTAACAATCCCGAGGATTCATGCAAAAAAGCCAAGATTGATCACACCCAACGACCAAAGCTCCAGACGAACAGTTATTTTAATTTAGGGAAATTATTATGAAATTTAAAAGCTGAACTCCCCTATATACAATTTTAAATGTAAAAATTGTATGTCTGATGGAATATGATTTTTTAATAAAGATTTAAAAGAATTGTTTGTATAATGTGCCTTCGAATTTTTTAATGTAGAGAGATAGAAATTTGTGATCAGTATTTACCTCTGTCTGCTCTAAAATCTTTGCTGCTCATGCAATATATTTCCATTACATCGATTTTTGTTTTGAGTTCATGTATTTAACTGGAAATTTTTACTTTTTGTCATACTAATACAGCCTTTTATATGTTTCGCTAAAGGTCTGCTCTGAATAAGAAAGCAAAGAATACTAACATAAGGTGAAAAACTAGTGGTGACATATTAGAGGTGTACAAGTTGACGAATGGGAATAACAAAAGGGGGATAATAATAGGGTATTAAAGGAATCAAAACAAAATAGAACTCGAAAAAAGGTTATAAATTGGACATGTTTAGATTTAGGAAAGACCTTGATAAATACTGGTTCGGTTGTTGATTTGTTGAGCAAATTACTGCATAACACATAAGAACATAAGAACGAAGGTAACTGCAGAAGGCCTATTGGCCCATGCGAGGCACCTCCTATTTATAACAACCCAATCCCACTCATATACATGTCCAACCCATGCTTGAAACAGTCGAGGAACCCCACCTCCACTGCGTTTCATGGTAATTGGTTCCACAAATCAACTCTCTCTCTCTCTCTCTCTCTCTCTCTCTCTCTCTCTCTCTCTCTCTCTCTCTCTCTCTCTCTTTTACACTAATAAAATCACTGTTGTTGTTGTTTCGGATTTAGCTACTCAGAACGAAGTGTCCATGTAGCATGGACTTTGGTGAGCCCGTAAATATATTTAATATCACTATTGTTATTCCTATATGTACTCAGGCTCAGGTCAATCACCTCACTTACACAACTCTTGGGGTATATATAAAAGGAACCCGTTCCTTGAATAATTCAGTCTAGTTCTTAGCACAGACCAGAAAATACGTTTGTGGACGCATAATTTACGTGTTTTCCAATATTTTGCCAAAACATATCTTGGAGAAACTTTACTCATTAGTCTGTGAATTCTAACCGATATTAAGAAAAATAATAGATTTTCCTGTAAGCCAACAGGTCCAATATACAGAGCCATGGCAGAAATTATATACGAATGTTGTATTCGCAAACCAACTAGGCCAAAAAGAGTATGTGCTCCGATAAAGAAGACTCTAGGCTCGCAAGCAAATTTCCAACAGAAGGAGGAAAAGGTCGTAATCGACAATAAGGCAAAAACAAGCGATAAACAAAATCAGTCTACAGATGTACCAATGAAAAAAAGAAATGATACGCTGGTCGCAAGCCTCGATAAGAAGATCATTACTTTGAATGATTCCATCAAAAGTAATAAGCAAACTCCCTGCACTTCATTTGATATGACGAAACAAAATTGTGAGCAAAACCGCACCGAATATTTGCAGCCCAAAAAGCGAGCTAGAAAAGATGACGGTAACAATCCCGAGGATTCATGCAAAAAGCCAAGATTGATCACACCCAACGACCAAAACTCCAGACGAACAGTTATCTTAATTTAGGGAAATTATTATGAAATTTAAAAGCTAAACTCCCTATATACAATTTTAAATGTAAAAATTGTATGTCTGATGGAATATGATTTTTTAATAAAGATTTAAAAGAATTGTTTGTATAATGTGCCTTCGAATTTTTTAATGTAGAGAGATAGAAATTTGTGATCAGTATTTACCTCTGTCTGCTCTAAATCTTTGCTGCTCATGCAATATATTTCCATTACATCGATTTTTGTTTTGAGTTCATGTATTTAACTGGAAATTTTTACTTTTTGTCATACTAATACAGCCTTTTATATGTTTCGCTAAAGGTCTGCTCTGAATAAGGAAAGCAAAGAATACTAACATAAGGTGAAAAACTAGTGGTGACATATTAGAGGTGTACAAGTTGACGAATGGGAATAACAAAAGGGGGATAATAATAGGGTATTAAAGGAATCAAAACAAAATAGAACTCGAAAAAAGGTTATAAATTGGACATGTTTAGATTTAGGAAAGACCTTGATAAATACTGGTTCGGTTGTTGATTTGTTGAGCAAATTACTGCATAACACATAAGAACATAAGAACGAAGGTAACTGCAGAAGGCCTATTGGCCCATGCGAGGCACCTCCTATTTATAACAACCCAATCCCACTCATATACATGTCCAACCCATGCTTGAAACAGTCGAGGAACCCCACCTCCACTGCGTTTCATGGTAATTGGTTCCACAAATCAACTCTCTCTCTCTCTCTCTCTCTCTCTCTCTCTCTCTCTCTCTCTCTTTTACACTAATAAAATCACTGTTGTTGTTGTTTCGGATTTAGCTACTCAGAACGAAGTGTCCATGTAGCATGGACTTTGGTGAGCCCGTAAATATATTTAATATCACTATTGTTATTCCTATATGTACTCAGGCTCAGGTCAATCACCTCACTTACACAACTCTTGGGGTATATATAAAAGGAACCCGTTCCTTGAATAATTCAGTCTAGTTCTTAGCACAGACCAGAAAATACGTTTGTGGACGCATAATTTACGTGTTTTCCAATATTTTGCCAAAACATATCTTGGAGAAACTTTACTCATTAGTCTGTGAATTCTAACCGATATTAAGAAAAATAATAGATTTTCCTGTAAGCCAACAGGTCCAATATACAGAGCCATGGCAGAAATTATATACGAATGTTGTATTCGCAAACCAACTAGGCCAAAAAGAGTATGTGCTCCGATAAAGAAGACTCTAGGCTCGCAAGCAAATTTCCAACAGAAGGAGGAAAAGGTCGTAATCGACAATAAGGCAAAAACAAGCGATAAACAAAATCAGTCTACAGATGTACCAATGAAAAAAAGAAATGATACGCTGGTCGCAAGCCTCGATAAGAAGATCATTACTTTGAATGATTCCATCAAAAGTAATAAGCAAACTCCCTGCACTTCATTTGATATGACGAAACAAAATTGTGAGCAAAACCGCACCGAATATTTGCAGCCCAAAAAGCGAGCTAGAAAAGATGACGGTAACAATCCCGAGGATTCATGCAAAAAGCCAAGATTGATCACACCCAACGACCAAAACTCCAGACGAACAGTTATCTTAATTTAGGGAAATTATTATGAAATTTAAAAGCTAAACTCCCTATATACAATTTTAAATGTAAAAATTGTATGTCTGATGGAATATGATTTTTTAATAAAGATTTAAAAGAATTGTTTGTATAATGTGCCTTCGAATTTTTTAATGTAGAGAGATAGAAATTTGTGATCAGTATTTACCTCTGTCTGCTCTAAATCTTTGCTGCTCATGCAATATATTTCCATTACATCGATTTTTGTTTTGAGTTCATGTATTTAACTGGAAATTTTTACTTTTTGTCATACTAATACAGCCTTTTATATGTTTCGCTAAAGGTCTGCTCTGAATAAGGAAAGCAAAGAATACTAACATAAGGTGAAAAACTAGTGGTGACATATTAGAGGTGTACAAGTTGACGAATGGGAATAACAAAAGGGGGATAATAATAGGGTATTAAAGGAATCAAAACAAAATAGAACTCGAAAAAAGGTTATAAATTGGACATGTTTAGATTTAGGAAAGACCTTGATAAATACTGGTTCGGTTGTTGATTTGTTGAGCAAATTACTGCATAACACATAAGAACATAAGAACGAAGGTAACTGCAGAAGGCCTATTGGCCCATGCGAGGCACCTCCTATTTATAACAACCCAATCCCACTCATATACATGTCCAACCCATGCTTGAAACAGTCGAGGAACCCCACCTCCACTGCGTTTCATGGTAATTGGTTCCACAAATCAACTCTCTCTCTCTCTCTCTCTCTCTCTCTCTCTCTCTCTCTCTCTCTCTCTCTCTCTCTCTCTCTCTCTCTCTTTACACTAATAAAATCACTGTTGTTGTTGTTTCGGATTTAGCTACTCAGAACGAAGTGTCCATGTAGCATGGACTTTGGTGAGCCCGTAAATATATTTAATATCACTATTGTTATTCCTATATGTACTCAGGCTCAGGTCAATCACCTCACTTACACAACTCTTGGGGTATATATAAAAGGAACCCGTTCCTTGAATAATTCAGTCTAGTTCTTAGCACAGACCAGAAAATACGTTTGTGGACGCATAATTTACGTGTTTTCCAATATTTTGCCAAAACATATCTTGGAGAAACTTTACTCATTAGTCTGTGAATTCTAACCGATATTAAGAAAAATAATAGATTTTCCTGTAAGCCAACAGGTCCAATATACAGAGCCATGGCAGAAATTATATACGAATGTTGTATTCGCAAACCAACTAGGCCAAAAAGAGTATGTGCTCCGATAAAGAAGACTCTAGGCTCGCAAGCAAATTTCCAACAGAAGGAGGAAAAGGTCGTAATCGACAATAAGGCAAAAACAAGCGATAAACAAAATCAGTCTACAGATGTACCAATGAAAAAAAGAAATGATACGCTGGTCGCAAGCCTCGATAAGAAGATCATTACTTTGAATGATTCCATCAAAAGTAATAAGCAAACTCCCTGCACTTCATTTGATATGACGAAACAAAATTGTGAGCAAAACCGCACCGAATATTTGCAGCCCAAAAAGCGAGCTAGAAAAGATGACGGTAACAATCCCGAGGATTCATGCAAAAAGCCAAGATTGATCACACCCAACGACCAAAACTCCAGACGAACAGTTATCTTAATTTAGGGAAATTATTATGAAATTTAAAAGCTAAACTCCCTATATACAATTTTAAATGTAAAAATTGTATGTCTGATGGAATATGATTTTTAATAAAGATTTAAAAGAATTGTTTGTATAATGTGCCTTCGAATTTTTTAATGTAGAGAGATAGAAATTTGTGATCAGTATTTACCTCTGTCTGCTCTAAATCTTTGCTGCTCATGCAATATATTTCCATTACATCGATTTTTGTTTTGAGTTCATGTATTTAACTGGAAATTTTTACTTTTTGTCATACTAATACAGCCTTTTATATGTTTCGCTAAAGGTCTGCTCTGAATAAGGAAAGCAAAGAATACTAACATAAGGTGAAAAACTAGTGGTGACATATTAGAGGTGTACAAGTTGACGAATGGGAATAACAAAAGGGGGATAATAATAGGGTATTAAAGGAATCAAAACAAAAAAGAACTCGAAAAAAGGTTATAAATTGGACATGTTTAGATTTAGGAAAGACCTTGATAAATACTGGTTCGGTTGTTGATTTGTTGAGCAAATTACTGCATAACACATAAGAACATAAGAACGAAGGTAACTGCAGAAGGCCTATTGGCCCATGCGAGGCACCTCCTATTTATAACAACCCAATCCCACTCATATACATGTCCAACCCATGCTTGAAACAGTCGAGGAACCCCACCTCCACTGCGTTTCATGGTAATTGGTTCCACAAATCAACTCTCTCTCCTCTCTCTCTTCTCTCTTCTCTCTCTCTCTCTCTCTCTCTCTCTCTTCTCTCTCTCTCTCTCTCTCTCTCTCTCTTTTACACTAATAAAATCACTGTTGTTGTTGTTTCGGATTTAGCTACTCAGAACGAAGTGTCCATGTAGCATGGACTTTGGTGAGCCCGTAAATATATTTAATATCACTATTGTTATTCCTATATGTACTCAGGCTCAGGTCAATCACCTCACTTACACAACTCTTGGGGTATATATAAAAGGAACCCGTTCCTTGAATAATTCAGTCTAGTTCTTAGCACAGACCAGAAAATACGTTTGTGGACGCATAATTTACGTGTTTTCCAATATTTTGCCAAAAATATCTTGGAGAAACTTTACTCATTAGTCTGTGAATTCTAACCGATATTAAGAAAAATAATAGATTTTCCTGTAAGCCAACAGGTCCAATATACAGAGCCATGGCAGAAATTATATACGAATGTTGTATTCGCAAACCAACTAGGCCAAAAAGAGTATGTGCTCCGATAAAGAAGACTCTAGGCTCGCAAGCAAATTTCCAACAGAAGGAGGAAAAGGTCGTAATCGACAATAAGGCAAAAACAAGCGATAAACAAAATCAGTCTACAGATGTACCAATGAAAAAAGAAATGATACGCTGGTCGCAAGCCTCGATAAGAAGATCATTACTTTGAATGATTCCATCAAAAGTAATAAGCAAACTCCCTGCACTTCATTTGATATGACGAAACAAAATTGTGAGCAAAACCGCACCGAATATTTGCAGCCCAAAAAGCGAGCTAGAAAAGATGACGGTAACAATCCCGAGGATTCATGCAAAAAGCCAAGATTGATCACACCCAACGACCAAAACTCCAGACGAACAGTTATCTTAATTTAGGGAAATTATTATGAAATTTAAAAGCTAAACTCCCTATATACAATTTTAAATGTAAAAATTGTATGTCTGATGGAATATGATTTTTTAATAAAGATTTAAAAGAATTGTTTGTATAATGTGCCTTCGAATTTTTTAATGTAGAGAGATAGAAATTTGTGATCAGTATTTACCTCTGTCTGCTCTAAATCTTTGCTGCTCATGCAATATATTTCCATTACATCGATTTTTGTTTTGAGTTCATGTATTTAACTGGAAATTTTTACTTTTTGTCATACTAATACAGCCTTTTATATGTTTCGCTAAAGGTCTGCTCTGAATAAGGAAAGCAAAGAATACTAACATAAGGTGAAAAACTAGTGGTGACATATTAGAGGTGTACAAGTTGACGAATGGGAATAACAAAAGGGGGATAATAATAGGGTATTAAAGGAATCAAAACAAAATAGAACTCGAAAAAAGGTTATAAATTGGACATGTTTAGATTTAGGAAAGACCTTGATAAATACTGGTTCGGTTGTTGATTTGTTGAGCAAATTACTGCATAACACATAAGAACGAAGGTAACTGCAGAAGGCCTATTGGCCCATGCGAGACACCTCCTATTTATAACAACCCAATCCCACTCATATACATGTCCAACCCATGCTTGAAACAGTCGAGGAACCCCACCTCCACTGCGTTTCATGGTAATTGGTTCCACAAATCAACTCTCTCTCTCTCTCTCTCTCTCTCTCTCTCTCTTATACACTAATAAAATCACTGTTGTTGTTGTTTCGGATTTAGCTACTCAGAACGAAGTGTCCATGTAGCATGGACTTTGGTGAGCCCGTAAATATATTTAATATCACTATTGTTATTCCTATATGTACTCAGGCTCAGGTCAATCACCTCACTTACACAACTCTTGGGGTATATATAAAAGGAACCCGTTCCTTGAATAATTCTGTCTAGTTCTTAGCACAGACCAGAAAATACGTTTGTGGACGCATAATTTACGTGTTTTCCAATATTTTGCCAAAACATATCTGGAGAAACTTTACTCATTAGTCTGTGAATTCTAACCGATATTAAGAAAAATAATAGATTTTCCTGTAAGCCAACAGGTCCAATATACAGAGCCATGGCAGAAATTATATACGAATGTTGTATTCGCAAACCAACTAGGCCAAAAAGAGTATGTGCTCCGATAAAGAAGACTCTAGGCTCGCAAGCAAATTTCCAACAGAAGGAGGAAAAGGTCGTAATCGACAATAAGGCAAAAACAAGCGATAAACAAAATCAGTCTACAGATGTACCAATGAAAAAAAGAAATGATACGCTGGTCGCAAGCCTCGATAAGAAGATCATTACTTTGAATGATTCCATCAAAAGTAATAAGCAAACTCCCTGCACTTCATTTGATATGACGAAACAAAATTGTGAGCAAAACCGCACCGAATATTTGCAGCCCAAAAAGCGAGCT